>NW_027332071.1:0-153327 GCF_048418815.1 Hemitrygon akajei
CCCCCCGATCCCCGGGGCCGCGCTGCCCGAGTCTCCCCCCCCCCCCCGATCCCCGGGACCGCGCTGTCCGAGTCTCCCACCCGATCCCCGGGGCCGCGCTGTCCGAGTCTCCCCTCCATCCCCGGGGCCGCGCTGCCCGAGTCTCCCCCCCCGATCCCCGGGGCCGCGCTGCCCGAGTCACACCCCCGATCCCCGGGGCCGCGCTGCCCGAGTCTCCCCCCGATCCCGGGGCCGCGCTGTCCGAGTCTCCCCACGATCCCCGGGGCCGCGCTGTCCGAGTCTCTCCCCGATCCCCGGGGTCGCGCTGTCCGTGTCTCCCCCGATCCCCCGAACCGCGCTGACAGAGACTCCCCGGGGTCGCGCTGTCCGAGTCTCCCCCTGATCCCCGGGGCCCGCGCTGCCCGAGTCTCCCCCCGATCCCCCGGGGCCGAGCTGCCCGAGTGCCCCCCGATCCCCGGGGCCGCGCTGTCCGAGTCTCCCCCCGATTCCCGGGGGCCGCGCTGCCCGAGTCTGCCCCCGATCCCCGGGGCGGCGCTGCCCGAGTCCCCCCCGATCCCCGGGGCCGCGCTGTCCGAGTCTCCCCACGTTTCCCGGGGCCGCGCTGCCCGAGTCTCCCCCCGATCCCCGGGGCCGCGCTGTCCGAGTCTCCCTCCGATCCCCGGGCCGCGCTGCCCGAGTCTCCCCCCGATCCCCGGAGCCGCGCTGCCCGAGTCCCCCCCCGATCCCCGGGGGCCGCGCTGCCCGAGTCTCCACCCCGATCCCTGGGGCCGCGCTGCCGGAGTCTCCCCCCGATACCCGGGGCCGCGCTGTCCGAGTCTCCCCCCGATCCACGGGGCCGCGCTGCCCGAGTCTCCCCCCCCCGATCCCGGGGACCGCGCTGCCCGAGTCTCCCCCCGATCCCCGGGACCCGCGCTGTCCGAGTCTCCCCCCGATCCCGGGGCCGCTCTGCCCGAGTCTCCCGCCCGATCCCCGGGGCCGCGCTGTCCGAGTCTCCCCCCGATCCCCGGGGCCGCGCTGTCCGAGTCTCCCCCCGATCCCCGGGGGCCGCGCTGTCCGAGTCTCCCCCCGATCCCCGGGGCCGCTCTGCCCGAGTCTCCCCCCGATCCCCGGGGCCGCGCTGTCGGAGTCTCCCCCCGATCCCCGGGGCCGCGCTGTCCGAGTCTCTCCCCGATCCCCGGGGTAGCGCTGTCCGAGTCTCCCCCCACCCCCGATCCCCGGGGCCGCGCTGACCGAGACTCCCCGGGGGCGCGCTGTCTGAGTCTCCCCCCGATCCCCGGGGCCGCGCCGCCCGAGACTCCCCCCGATCCCCGGGGCCGTGCCGCCCGAGTCTCCCCCCGATCCCCGGGGTCGCGCTGCCCGAGTCTCCCTCCGATCCCCGGGGTCGCGCTGCCCGAGTCTCCCCCCGATCCCCGGGGCCGCGCTGCTCGAGTCTCCCCCCCGATCCCCGGCCGCCCGAGTCTCCCCCCCATTCCCGGGGCCGCGCTGCCCGAGTCTCCCCCCGATCCCCGGGACCCGCGCTGTCCGAGTCTCCCCCCGATCCCCGGGGCCCGCGCTGCTCGAGTCTCCCCCCGATCCCCGGCCGCCCGAGTCTCCCCCCGATTCCCGGGGCCGCGCTGCCCGAGTCTCCCCCCGATCCCCGGGACCGCGCTGTCCGAGTCTCCCCCCGATCCCCGGGGCCGCGCTGTCCGAGTCTCTCCCCGATCCCCGGGGTCGCGCTGTCCGTGTCTCACCCGATCCCCGGAGCCGCGCTGTCCGAGTCTCCCCCCACCCCCGATCCCCGGGGCCGCGCTGACCGAGACTCCCCGGGGGCGCGCTGTCTGAGTCTCCCCCCGATCCCAGGGGCCGCGCCGCCCGAGACTCCCCCGATTCCGGGGGCCGCGCTGCCCGAATCTCCCCCCGATCCCCGGGGTCGCGCTGTCCGTGTCTCCCCCCCGATCCCCGGGGCCCGCGCTGCCCGAGACTCCCCGGGGGCGCGCTGTCCGAGTCTACCCCGATTCCCGGGGCCGCGCTGCCCGAGTCTCCCCCCGATCCCGGGGCGGCGCTGCCCGAGTCCCCCCCGATCCCCGGGGCCCGCGCTGTCCGAGTCTCCCCCGATCCCCGGGGCCGCGCTGCCCGAGTCTTCCCCCGATCCCCGGGGCCGCGCTGTCCGAGTCTCCCACCGATCCCCGGGGCCGCGCTGCCCGAGTCTCCCCCCGATCCCCTGGGCCGCGCCGCCCGAGACTCCCCCCGATCCCCGGGGCCGTGCCGCCCGAGTCTCCCCCCGATCCCGGGATCGCGCTGCCCGAGTCTCCCCCCGATCCCCGGGGTCGCGCTGCCCGAGTCTCCCCCCGATCCCCGGGGCCGCGCTGCTCGAGTCTCCCCCCGATCCCCGGCCGCCCGAGTCTCCCCCCGATTCCCGGGGCCGCGCTGCCCGAGTCTCCCCCCGTTCCCCGAGACCGCGCTGCCCGAGTCTCCCCCCCTATCCCCGAGGCCGCGCTGCCCGAGTCTCCCCCCCGATCCCCGGGGCACCGGCTGCCCGAGTCTCCCCCCGATCCCCGGGGCCGCGCTGCCGAGTCTCCCCCCGATCCGGGGCCGCGCTGCCCGAGTCTCCCGCCGATCCCCGGTACCGCGCTGTCCGAGTCTCCCCCCGATCCCCGGGGCCGCCGTACCCGAGTCTCCCCCCGATCCCCGGGGTCGCGCTGCCCGAGTCTTCCCCGATCCCCGGGCCGCGCCGCCCGAGTCTCCCCCCGATCACCGGGGCCGCGCCGCCCGAGTCTCCCCCCGATCCCCGGGGACGCGCTGCCCGAGTTTCTCCCCGATCCCCGGGGCCCCGCTGCCTGAGTCTCCCCCCGATCCCCGGGGTCGCGCTGCCCGAGTCTCCCCCCGATCCCCGGGGTCGCGCCGCCGAGTCTCCCCCCGATCCCCGATCCCCGGGGTCGCGCTGCCCGAGTCTCCCCCCCGATCCCCGATCCCCGGGGCCGCGCTGTTCGAGTCTCCCGCCCGATCCCCGGGGCCGCGCCGCCCGAGTCTCCCCCCCACCCCCCCCCCCGATTCCCGGGGCCGCGCTGCCGAGTCTCCCCCCGATCCCCGTGGCCGCGCTGTCCGAGTCTCCCCCCGATCCCCGGGGCCGCCGTGCCCCGAGTCTCCCCCCGATTCCCGGGGCCGTGCTGCCCGAGTCTCCCCCCGATCCCCGGGGTCGCGCTGCCCGAGTCCCCCCCCGATCCCGGGGTCGCGCTGCCCGAGTCTCCCCCCGATCCCCGGGGCCGCGCCGCCCGAGTCTCCCCCCGATCCCCGGGGCCGCGCCGCCCGAGTCTCCCCCCGATCCCCGGGGCCCGCGCTGCCCGAGTTTCTCCCCGATCCCCGGGGCCCCGCTGCCTGAGTCTCCCCCCAATCCCCGGGGTCGCGCTGTCCGAGTCTCCCCCCGATCCCCGGGGTCGCGCCGCCCGAGTCTCCCCCCGATCCCCGATCCCCGGGGTCGCGCCGCCCGAGTCTCCCCCCGATCTCCGGGGTCGCGCCGCCCGAGTCTCCCCCCGATCCCCGGGATCGCGCTGCCCGAGTCCCCCCCCCCGATCCCCGGGGTCGCGCTGCCCGAGTCTCCCCCCGATCTCCGGGGTCGCGCCCGCCCGAGTCTCCCCCCGATCCCCGGGATCGCGCTGCCCGAGTCCCCCCCCCCGATCGCCGGGGTCGCGCTGCCCGAGTCTCCCCCCGATCCCCGGGGGCCGCGCCGCCCGAGTCTACCCCCGATCCCCGGGGCCGCGCTGCCCGAGTCTCCCCCCCGATCCCCGGAGCCGCGCTGCCCGAGTCTCCCCCCCGATCCCCGGGGCCGCGCTGCCCGAGTCTCCCCCGATCCCCGGGGCCGCGCTGCCCGAGTCACCCCCCGATCCCCGGGGCCGCGCTGCCCGAGACTCCCCTCGATCCCTGGGGCCGCGCTGCCCGAGTCTCCCCCCCGATACCCGGGGCCGCGCTGTCCGAGTCTCCCCCCCGATCCCCGGGGCCGCGCTGTCCGAGTCTCCCCCCACCCCCGATCCCCGGGGCCGCGCTGACCGAGACTCCCCGGGGGCGCGCTGTCTGAGTCTCCCCCCGATCCCCGGGGCCGCGCCCGCCCGAGACTCCCCCCGATCCCCGGGGCCGTGCCGCCCGAGTCTCCCCCCGATCCCCGGGGTCGCGCTGCCCGAGTCTCCCTCCGATCCCCGGGGTCGCGCTGCCCGAGTCTCCCCCCCGATCCCCGGGGCCGCGCTGCTTGAGTCTCCCCCCGATCCCCGGCCGCCCGAGTCTCCCCCCGATTCCCGGGGCCGCGCTGCCCGAGTCTCCCCCCATTCCCCGAGACCGCGCTGCCCGAGTCTCCCCCCTATCCCCGAGGCCGCGCTGCCCGAGTCTCCCCCCCGATCCCCGGGGCACCGGCTGCCCGAGTCTCCCCCCGATCCCCGGGGCCCGCGCTGCCCGAGTCTCCCCCCGATCCCGGGGCCGCCGCGCTGCCCGAGTCTCCCGCCGATCCCCGGTACCGCGCTGTCCGAGTCTCCCCCCGATCCCCGGGGCCGCGCTGTCCGAGTCTCTCCCCGATCCCCGGGGTCGCGCCGCCCGAGTCTCCCCCCGATCCCCGGGGCGGCGCTGTCCGAGTCTCCCCCCGATCCCCGGGGCCGCCGTGCCCGAGTCTCCCCCCCGATCCCCGGGGCCCGCCGTACCCGAGTCTCCCCCCGATCCCCGGGGTCGCGCTGCCCGAGTCTCCCCCCCGATCCCCGGGGCCGCGCCGCCCGAGTCTCCCCCCGATCACCGGGGCCGCGCCGCCCCGAGTCTCCCCCCGATCCCCGGGGACGCGCTGCCCGAGTTTCTCCCCGATCCCCGGGCCCCGCTGCCTGAGTCTCCCCCCGATCCCCGGGGTCGCGCTGCCCGAGTCTCCCCCCCGATCCCCGGGGTCGCGCCGCCCGAGTCTCCCCCCGATCCCCGATCCCCGGGGTCGCGCTGCCCGAGTCTCCCCCCCGATCCCCGATCCCCGGGGCCGCGCTGTTCGAGTCTCCCGCCCGATCCCCGGGGCCGCGCCGCCCGAGTCTCCCCCCCACCCCCCCCCCCCCCCGATTCCCGGGGCCGCGCTGCCGGAGTCTCCCCCCGATCCCCGTGGCCGCGCTGTCCGAGTCTCCCCCCGATCCCCGGGGTCGCGCTGCCCGAGTCTCCCCCCGATCCCCGGGGCCGCGCCGCCCGAGTCTCCCCCCGATCCCCGGGGCCGCGCCGCCCGAGTCTCCCCCCGATCCCCGGGGCCGCGCTGCCCGAGTTTCTCCACGATCCCCGGGGCCCCGCTGCCTGAGTCTCCCCCCGATCCCCGGGGTCGCGCTGTCCGAGTCTCCCCCCGATCCCCGGGGTCGCGCCGCCCGATTCTCCCCCCGATCCCCGGGGTCGCGCTGCCCGAGTCTCCCCCCCGATCTCCGGGGTCGCGCCGCCCGAGTCTCCCCCCGATCCCCGGATCGCGCTGCCCGAGTCCCCCCCCCGATCGCCGGGGTCGCGCTGCCCGAGTCTCCCCCGATCCCCGGGGCCGCGCCGCCCGAGTCTACCCCCGATCCCCGGGGCCGCGCTGCCCGAGTCTACCCCCGATCCCCGGGGCCGCGCCGCCCGAGTCTCCCCCCGATCCCCGGAGGCGCGCCACCCGAGTCTCCCCCAGATCCCCGGGGCCGCGCTGTCCGAGTCTCCCCCCGATCCCCGGGGCCGCGCTGCCCGAGTCTCCCCCCGATCCCCGGGGCCGCGCTGTCCGAGTCTCCCTCCCCCCCCATCCCGGGGCCCGCGCTGCCCGAGTCCCCCCCGATCCCCGGGGCCGCGCTGTCCGAGTCTCTCCCCCCCCATCCCCGGGGCCGCGCTGCCCGAGTCCCCCCGATTCCCGGGGGCCGCGCTGCCCGAGTCTCCCCCCCATCCCCGGGGCCGCGCTGTCCGAGTCTCTCCCCGATCCCCGGGGTCGCGCTGTCCGTGTCTCCCCCGATCCCCGGGGCCGCGCTGTCCGAGTCTCCCCCCATCCCCGATCCCCGGGGCCGCGCTGACCGAGACTCCCCGGGGTCGCGCTGTCCGAGTCTCCCCCCGATCCCCGGGGCCGCGCTGCCCGAGTCCTCCCCCCGATCCCCGGGGCCGCGCTGCCCGAGTGCCCCCCGATCCCCGGGGCCGCGCTGTCCGAGTCTCCCCGCGATTCCCGGGGCCCGCGCTGTCCGAGTCTGCCCCCGATCCCCGGGGCGGCGCTGCCCGAGTCCCCCCCGATCCCCGGGGCCGCGCTGTCCGAGTCTCCCCCCACCCCCGATCCCCGGGGCCGCGCTGACCGAGACTCCCCGGGGGCGCGCTGTCTGAGTCTCCCCCCGATCCCCGGGGCCGCGCCGCCCGAGACTCCCCCGATCCCCGGGGCCGTGCCGCCCGAGTCTCCCCCCGATCCCCGGGGGTCGCGCTGCCCGAGTCTCCCTCCGATCCCCGGGGTCGCGCTGCCCGAGTCTCCCCCCGATCCCCGGGGCCGCGCTGCTCGAGTCTCCCCCCGATCCCCGGCCGCCCGAGTCTCCCCCCCATTCCCGGGGCCGCGCTGCCCGAGTCTCCCCCCCGATCCCCGGGACCCCGCGCTGTCCGAGTCTCCCCCCGATCCCCGGGGCCGCGCTGCTCGAGTCTCCCCCCGATCCCCGGCCGCCCGAGTCTCCCCCCGATCCGGGGCCGCGCTGCCCGAGTCTACCCTTGATCCCCGGGACCGCGCTGTCCGAGTCTCCCCCCGATCCCCGGGGCCGCGCTGTCCGAGTCTCTCCCCCCCATCCCCGGGACCGCGCTGTCCGAGTCTCCCCCGATCCCCGGAGCCGCGCTGTCCGAGTCTCCCCCCACCCCCGATCCCCGGGGCCCGCGCTGACCGAGACTCCCCGGGGCGCGCTGTCTGAGTCTCCCCCCGATCCCCGGGGCCGCGCCGCCCGAGACTCCCCCCGATCCCCGGGGCGGCGCTGCCCGAGTCCCCCCCGATCCCCGGGGCCGCGCTGTCCGTGTCTCCCCCCCGATTCCCGGGGGCCGCGCTGCCCGAGTCTCCCCCCGATCCCCGGGGCCCGCGCTGTCCGAGTCTCCCCCCGATCCCCGGGGCCGCGCTGCCCGAGTCTCCCCCCGATCCCCGGGGCCGCGCTGCCCGAGTCTCCCCCCAATCCCTGGGGCCCCGCGCTGCCTGAGTCTCCCGCCGATACCCGGGGCCGCGCTGTCCGAGTCTCCCCCCGATCCCCGGGGCCGCGCTGCCCGAGTCCCCCCCCCCCGATCCCCGGGGCCGCCGCTGCCCGAGTCTCCCCCCGATCCCCGGGGCCGCGCTGCCCGAGTCTCCCCCCGATCCCCGGGGCCGCGCTGTCCGAGGTCTCCCCCGATCCCCGGGGCCGCGCTGCCCGAGTCTCCCCCCCGATCCCCGGGGCCGCGCTGTCCGAGTCTCCCCCCGATCCCCGGGGCCCGCGCTGTCCGAGTCTCTCCCCGATCCCCGGGGTCGCGTTTTCCGTGTCTCCCCCGATCCCCGGAGCCGCGCTGTCCGTGTCTCCCCCACCCCCGATCCCCGGGGCCGCGCTGACCGAGACTCCCCGGGGGCGCGCTGTCTGAGTCTCCCCCCGATCCCCGGGGCCCGCGCCGCCCGAGACTCCCCCCGATCCCCGGGGGCCGTGCCGCCCGAGTCTCCCCCCGATCCCCGGGGTCGCGCTGCCCGATCTCCCCCCGATCCCCGGGGTCGCGCTGCCCGAGTCTCCCCCCGATCCCCGGGGCCGCGCTGCTCGAGTCTGCCCCCGATCCCCGGCCGCCCGAGTCTCCCCCCCGATTTCCCGGGGCCGCGCTGCCCGAGTCTCCCCCCGTTCCCCGAGACCGCGCTGCCCGAGTCTCCCCCCGATCCCCGGGGCCGCGCTGCCCGAGTCTCCCCCCGATCCCCGGGGCCGCGCTGTCCGAGTCTCCCCCCGATCCCCGGGGCCGCGCTGCCCCGAGTCTCCCCCCCGATCCCCGGGGCCGCGCTGTCCGAGTCTCCCCCCGATCCCCGGGGCCGCGCTGTTCGAGTCCTCTCCCGATCCCCGGGGTCGCGTTTTCCGTGTCTCCCCCGATCCCCGGAGCCGCGCTGTCCGTGTCTCCCCCCACCCCCGATCCCCGGGGCCGCGCTGACCGAGACTCCCCGGGGCGCGCTGTCTGTCTCCCCCCGATCCCCGGGGCCCGCGCCGCCCGAGACTCCCCCCGATCCCCGGGGCCGTGCCGCCCGAGTCTCCCCCCGATCCCCGGGGTCGCGCTGCCCGAGTCTCCCCCCCGATCCCCGGGGTCGCGCTGCCCGAGTCTCCCCCCGATCCCCGGGGGCCGCGCTGCTCGAGTCTGCCCCCGATCCCCGGCCGCCGAGTCTCCCCCCGATTCCCGGGGCCGCGCTGCCCGAGTCTCCCCCCGTTCCCCGAGACCGCGCTGCCCGAGTCTCCCCCCTATCCCCGAGGCCGCGCTGCCCGAGTCTCCCCCCCCCCGATCCCTGGGGCACCGGCTGCCCGAGTCTCCCCCCGATCCCCGGGGCCGCGCTGCCCGAGTCTCCCCCCGATCCCGGGGGCCGCGCTGTCCGAGTCTCCCCCCGATCCCCGGGGCCGCGCTGTCCGAGTCTCTCCCCCGATCCCCGGAGCCGCGCTGTCCGAGTCTCCCCCTGATCCCCGGGGACTCTCTAATTCTCTGCTTCTCCCCCCAGTCTCTGTCACCCTGGATGTGGAAACGTTGGATCCGTATCTCGAGGTGTCTGAGGATCGGAAGAGTGTGAGATATACCCGGACCCCGAGGGATCTCCCTGTCACCAGGAAGAGATTCACAAACTGGATTGTGTGCTGGGATCGGAGGGCTTCACATCGGGGAGACATTACTGGGAGGTGGAGGTGACGGGGATTGGGATCTGGTATCTGGGAGTCGCCGCAGAGTCTGTGGAGAGGAGGAAATTGGTCAGTCTGAGTCCGGAGACCGGATTCTGGGTCATCGGGCGGGATGGTGACGTGTTACATCGGGATTATGACGTATACAGTGATCTCCCCTCCCCCGAGTCCCGTCTCGCTGCCGGTCCCTTCCCCGGGAGGGTGGGAGTTTATCTCAGTTACGAATCCGGGACAGTTTCATTTCACAACGCGGAGACCAAGTCCCATCTCCACACCTTCACTGGGAATAAATTCACGGAGAAACTTTATCCTTTCTTCGCGACCTGGGATGAAAACCAGTGGCTGAGAATCTGCTCCGGTTCCGCTCCGGGTCTGTAAACGGGTCGGGTCCCGGGACAGGCGTCAGGAGTAAAGTCCCTGTAAATATAAATGTGCGGAGAGTGCAGCTAAATACGTGGCTAAGGAGATGGTGCAGGAGGGAGGGCTTCATGTTTCTGCACAATTGGGCTTTGTTCCCGGGAAGGTGGGGCCTGTTCCGACGGGACGGTTTGCCCCTGAACTGGAGGGGGACTAACATCCTTTGCAGAGGGAGGGGAACCAGAGTGTTAGAGCAGATAGTGAGGTGGAGGAGGATAAAGGTCATACGAGGACTGCATGTATAGACAGAAATCAAAGGTTTGTACATTAGGTTGTAAATTAATTTTCAGAGCTTTAGAAATTGTAGAAAATAAAGATTTCCAAAATGATTTTGATGAAGAACATGACGAGAACATATGTGAAATAGTGGCTACTTCAGTTTTACACCTATCGCAATAATTGTCTATGTTAGGAAATATTTTGGATAGTCTCTCCTTTGTGAAATAGTAACAGTGAACAATTTTAAATTGAATTAAACACTGATTGGCACATATTAAAGAAGAATTGACCATCTTCATTAACAAAGGTCATATTAAGTTCTCTCTCCCAAACTTGTTTAATCTTTAGTGATTAAGGGGATCTGTTTTTTTTTTTGCAGATTTATTTATTTTTATTATCATTTATCTTGTGATGGTCGATTGATGACTTTTGAAGAGTTAATTAGCAAATATTCTCTCTCTCATACACACTTTCTGCAATATCTTCAGGTTAGGCATTTTTTACAAAAATAATTATCTAAGTTTCCATATATGCAAGAATCTGATTAGTTGGATAGTATTTTGAATATGAATCCTTTAGTAAGAGAATTTGTAATTCTCATTGGTAGAATTTATAATTTATTTTTAATACATTAATACAAAAAGATAACCTCTCACCTAAGGTTTCTACATGATAGAAATATTCGTTGTTTCAGATGTGATAGAGGGGGAGGGATGAAAGGGGGAAGAGTGGCATTACTAGTCAGGGAAAATATCACAGCTGTGCGTAGACAGGACAGACCGGAGGGCCTGTCTACAGGTCATATGGGTGGAGCTGAGGAACGGGAAAGGTGTGACCACACTAATAGGGGTGTATTATAGACCGCCCAATAGTCAGAGAGAATTGGAGGAGCAAACCTGTATAAAGATAGTAGACCGATGTAAGAAACAGTAAGTTGTAAAAGTAGGGGATTTTAACTTTCCACATATTGACTGGGACTCCCAAAATGTAATAGGGCTAGATGGCTTGGAGTTTGTGAAATGTTTTCAGGAAAGTTTTCTAAATCAATATATAGAGGTACCTACGAGAGAGGATGCAATACTTGATCTCCTATTAGGAAACCAGACAGTCAGGTGACAGAAGTATGTGTAGGCGAACATTTTGGGTCCAGTGACCATAATGTCATCAGTTTCAAGTTAATTATGGATAAGGATAGGCCTGGTCCTCGAGTTGAGGTTCTAAATAGCAGAAGGGCCAATTTTGTGGAAATGAAAAAGGATCTAGGAAGAGTGGATTGGGATAAGTTTTTTTTTCCTGACAAGGATGTGTTCAGTAAGTGGAAGGCCTCCAAATGTGAAATTTTCAGGGTGCAGAGTTTGCATTTTCCTGCCAGGATTAAAGACAAAGTTAACAGGCACAGGGAACCTTAGTTTTCAAGGGATATTGGCGATCTGGTTAAGAAAAAGAGAGAAGTGTAAAGCAGGTAGAGGCAACAAAGAGCAAATGGGTTACCTAAAGAGTATAGAAAACGTAAGAACATACTAAAGAAGGAAATCAGGAAGGAAAAAAAGAAGACATGAGGTGGCTTTGGCAGATAATGTGAAGGAAACCCTGAAGGGTTTCTACAAATATATTAAGCGTAAAAGGACAGTAAGGGACAAAATTGGTCTCCTAGAAGATCAGAGTGGTCGTCTATGTGTGGAGCCTTACGAGATGGGGGAGATCTTAAACAGTTTTTTTTGCATCAGTATTTACTCAGGAAACTGGCATAGTGTATATGGAAGGAAGGGAAACAAGTAGTAGTGTCATGGAACATTTGTAGATTAAAGAGGAGGAGGTGCCTGCTGCCTTACAGCGCATAAAGGTAGATAAATCCCCCGGGCCTGACTTGATATTTCCTCGGACCTTGAGAGAGACTAGAGTAGAAATTGCAGGGGCCCTGAAAGAAATATTTAAAATGTCCTCAGCCACGGGTGCAGTGCCGGAGGATTGGAGGGTAGCTCTTGTTATTTCATTGTTTAAAAAAGGCTCCAATAGTAAACCAGGTAATTACAGGCCAGTGAGCCTGACATCAGTAGTATGTAAATTATTGAAAGATGTTCAGAGAGATCGGATTTACAAGTATTTGGACAGCCAAGGGCTGATTAAGGATAGTCAGTATGGCTTTGTGCATGGTAGATCGTGTTTAATGAATCTTGAAGAGTTTTTCGAGGAGGCTACCAGCAAAGTAGGTGAAGGTAAGGCTGTAGATATTGTCCACATGAACTTTAGTAAGGCCTTTGACAAGGTCCCACATGGGAGGTTAGTTCAGAAAGTTCAGACATGAGGTATCCATGGAGAGGTTGGAGAGATTGAAAGAGTGCAGAGATTTACTAGGATGTTGCCAGGTCTTCAGGAGTTGAGTTACAGGGAAAGATTGAACAGGTTAGAACTTTATTCCTTGAAGCGTCGAAGAATGTGGGGAGATTTGATAGAGATTTACAAAATTATGGGCGATATAGACAGAAAATGCGAGTAGGTTCTTTCCATTTAGATTAGGACAGATAAATACGAGAGGACATGGTTCTAGGGTGAAAGGGAAAAGCTTTAGGGGGAATATTAGGAGGAACTTCTTCACTCAGAGAGTGGTGGGAGTGTGGAACGAGCTGCAATCTGACGTGGTAAATGCGGGATCACTCTTAAGTTTTAAGAATAAATTGGATAGATACCTGGATGGGAGAGGTCTGGAGGGTTATGGACTGGGTGCAGGTCAATGGGACGAGCGGAATAAAGTTTCCGCACAGACTAGAAGCGCCAAATGGCCTGTTTTCTGTGCTGTAGTGTTCTATGGTTCTATGGAGTGAAATAAACACGACATAAGAATTGTCGATCGATTAATTTTAACTCGTTCACCGCATCCGTCAACCAAACAGAAACACCGGGGATACAGCAGCAGCTGGGGGCGGGGGGTCCTGAGCTCCCCCGGGTCCTAAAGTCCACCCGTAATGAGACAAGTTAAATGGGACAAGTGGGGGCGGTGCTGACCGGAAAAGACAGTGAAGATTGTTCATTAAGTTCATCTGCCATTTCTTTGTCCCCCGTTACTACTTCACCAGCATCATTTTCCAGTGGTCCAGTATCAACTCTCATCTCCCTTTCACTCTTCATGTAACTGAAAACTAAACTTTTAGTATCCTGATTCATATTATTGGCCAGTTTGCCCTCATATTTCATCTTGACCATTCTTATGGCTTTTTTCGTTGCCTTTTGTTGGATTTTAAGAGCATCCCAATAATCCAACATCCCACTCATCTTTGCTACCCTATATGTAATTTCCTTAGGTTTAACACAATTATTACATGCCTTTTCCAGCTCAAACTGTGAATTGATTTAAAGTCAGTCCCATAATTTAATAGTTTTTATCTGAAAACTATCTACCCTCGCAAAGATTGTACTGAAGACTGCATTTGATTTTTCTTCAGCCTTATACGCTTCACATTGAAATAGTATGTGTTTCGACAGTTTCATAATGACAAAATGTACACGACACAGAATGAAGTTTTCCAATTAGTTACAAGGCATAATTAAGCATAGTGTGGACATTTCTATGTCATGTCAATATCATTCCTTCCGTTTTAAGCCCTTCTTCTATAAACCCAACAGGTTTATGTATTCTGTAAAGGTGTCTGTCCTTATGTCCATTATCCTACGTCTTGCAATAAGCCCCTAATTCTTAACACTACCAACCCTTTAGCTTCTAATTTGCTAAGTGGAAGGTCAAAATCCACAGCTTAACATTTAACAGCTTTTGGTGCTAAACAGTCAACATCATCATTTCCCTCAACAGTGTGATGTGCAGGGCCCATAATGTGCAGACATATAAATCAAACTTTATATATGAAATACCGTTTGAGGAGTTTCCAACAGTCAATCTGACCTACTGCCAGAATGACCTGTTTAAGACTCATCAAAACCGAAATGTATTCTGAGCAAATTATAAGGACCAATTTGCTCCACCCACTGTAAGCCAATACTGTTGGGAAAGAATTCTGCTTCCTATGCTGATAAATGGCTATAAGTCATTTCTTTACCATTACCTGCAATTCAGGCACACAAAAACAGCCACACCAACATCCCCAGTTAACTTATCTTTTGATTCATCTGTAAAAATGGTTACTGTATGATATTAACTTTCATTAATATACTGATGAACCAATAGACTGTCAGGCAGAACTGAATCCGATCGTGTAACCTAAAATCAACTGAAGTCATTGGAAAAAACAAGGTGGGGTTACAGAGAAAGCTACAGTGGGACATATTGTATCATCAAATACACCCATATTCCCAGCGTGATAAGAACCCAGCCACCCAAAACAAAAAACACTTTTCTTGTGATGTCCCCAACCTTCCGCCAGCACACCTTTAACAAGATGATCATTTCCTTGCCCCCGCAAATCAATCCAGTATGTTGACATCAACTTGAACCTCTGTTACTTTGAGGGCAATTGTCCCATTGCAATCAGTAAAGCCAAAACAGGAGACAACATTACCGCACCAGAACACAATCTTAAAGTCTGTAATTGTATCACATACAAAGATTTTTTGTTTGAAGATGAAGCTGATCCATAAGCCACACAGACATAATCAAGAACAGATCAAATTAAACAAATATAATTGGTCAACAAAGATTTTCATGTTGCACCCAAGAATACCCACATAGATGTCTGAGGAGATTTAAAGCTCCATTACATTTATCAATTATTTTACTGATAGGTGCTTCCACGTCAGCTTATTATCCATCCACATACTGAGAAATCTTACCACTGACACTTCCTCCAGACATTAAATCATATAATTTAAAATCAAGTGCAAGTCTATTAATGCTGTTTGCAAACCACGTAATGTGTTTTCACGACTGAAAGCTTAAAATCCTCATCAATCTGCCCACTGTTTGACCTATTAATTGTAAATTGCAATTAATACCTCTAATCTATAAAGCTACATCATCTGTATATTGTGATTTACCCAGGGAATCCCATTTTCCCATCTCAGAGAAAGGGCTACAAATACTGCCTTGTGGGATCCCATTCTCTATCTCATGGAAACACAAACATAACATGCCGACCGATACTTGCATAGTCGATCCAAAAAAAACTCAGAAAAATTATACAATGTCCCCCTCATTCCTAATTTAATCAAACGTCCTTTCTTCCATATCATTTCCCTTTTCAGTATCAAGAAATACTGCTATTACAACATCTTTATTTAATTGTGCTTTCCGAATATCATCTTCCAAACCTAAAACTGAATCTAATGTCATTTCACCCTTCCAAAATCCACTCTAATAAAACACTTTATCACCACTCTTTCCAAAATATAATTCAAGCGCTTGATTAGCATACATTCCATAAGTTTACATAAATGAGACATTCACGATATAGGCCCTTAACTAGAAATGGGATCAAATGGGGATCTGCCAGGTTTTAGAATAGGCACTACTATTTCCATTTTCCATGAGGAAAGTAGATGCACAATTCAAACATTTAATATTTTCACAAAAGCGAATTATATACAATTACAATTTCAAATATCACTCTTTCCTGGGGACACCTGACCTACATTATTAATAGACTTCTTAAAATCATACAAAGAAATCTCTCCATCAGTGATACTATCATTGCTACAGCTGACTTCCAGCACATCCAGGGTATTCACTGAAAAACATATCCCTACATTGTTTAACTTCTTCACTTAAATTATCCTGATTATGAATCTCAACAAATGATCCAGCCAGTAACACAACCTTCCCTGTTTCAGAAACAATCATTTTGCCCTCATTAATCAAATCTGGAATATTATGATCCCCACAAATCCCCCCATTTTCTAAATCATATCCCAAACAAGTCCAAGTTTGATATCCCTTCCAATATTATCTCCATATAACCTCCAGTAAATCGCCTACTTCCTCACCACGGCCTTTGCCCTTTTATTATTAATAATGTAACTCGGAGAGTGATGCACCATCACATAAAAACTCACATTTCTCCCAATTTGCTTCCTGTCCCGTTATAAATCCAAATCCAAACTCATAAAGACAGGAAGGCTGACTGACGTTCACATAATCTAATCACCCTCTGAGTTCCCATTTGAGCGACAGGCACTGCAGCCAATGACAGCAGGGGTCAGTGTAAAGTCTGCGCTACGATAGGCTGGAGGAAATCGGCCCATGATCAGCCCCTCCTCTTCCGCTCCATCGCCATGGCGGAGATCAGCGAAGTCGCTTCTGTCGGTGTCGCCGGCCTCGGCGCCCACAAGGACGGGTGTGATTCCCCTTCGCGCCTCGGTGGGCCTGTTTAGGTGCCGTCCGTGGTGGCTGACGAAACATGCTTTGACAGGGAGCGAGCGCGGGCAATGACTACAACTCCCAGAAGGCCCCACCGATGACATTGTGGTGTTGTAAGGTATAAAAGCAAAATGGAGGAAAATGTAATGCATTCCGTTTTCTGTACTGTGTCGTGCCTTCAATAAAAACATTAAATTAAAAGAGAGATTCCAACGAGAAATAGATAGAACATAAAACAATACAGCACAGTACAGGCCCTTCGGCCCACAATGTTGTGCCGACCCTTAAACTCTGTCTCCCTAAGCTTAAATTCCTCCAGATACCTGTCTAGTAGTCTCTTAAACTTCACTAGTGTATCTGCCTCCACCACTGACTCGGGCAGTGCATTCCACGCACCAACCACTCTCTGAGTATAAAACCTTCCTCTAATATCCCCCTTGAACTTCTCTCCCCTTACCTTAAAGCCATGTCCTCTTATATTGAGCAGTGGTGCCCTGGAGAAGAGGCACTGGCTGTCCACTCTAACTATTCCCCTTAATATCAACTATACCGCTATCATTTCTCCTCTCATCCTCCTTCTCTGCAAAGAGTAAAGCCCTAGCTCCCTTAATCTCTGATCATAATCCATACTCTAAACCAGGCAGCATTCTGGTGAATCTACTCTGTACCCTTTCCAATGCTTCCACATCCTTCTTATAGTGAGGTGACCAGAACTGGACAGAGTACTCCAAGTGTGTCCCAACCAGATTTTTATAGAGCTGCATCATTACATCGCGACTCTTAAACTCCATCCCTCGACTTATGAAAGCTAACACCCCATAAGCTTTCTTAACTACTCTGCCTACCTGTGAGGTAACTTTCAGGGATCTGTGGACATGTAGCCCCAGATCCCTCTGCTCCTCCACACTTCTATGTATCCTGCCATTTACTTTGTACTCTGCCTTGCAATTTCTCCATTCAAAGTGTACCACCTCACATTTCTCCAGGTTGAACTCTATCTGCCACTTCTCAGCCCTCTCCTGCATCCTATCAATGTCTCTCTGCAATCTTTGACAATCCTCTGCACTATCCACAACACCACCAACCTTTTGTGTCTTCTGCAAACTTGCCAACCCATCCTTATAACCCCACATCCAGGTCGTTAATAAAAATCACGAAAAGTAGGTTTCCCAGAATTGATCCTTGTGGGACACCACTAGTCACAACCCTCCAATCCTAATGTACTCCCTCCACCACAACTCTCTGCTTTCTGCAGGCAAGCCAATTCTGAAGCCACCTGGTCAAACATCCCTGCATCCCATGCCTTCTGACTTTCTGAATAAGCCTACCGTGTGGAACCTTATCAAATGCATTACTAAAATACATGTAGATCACATCCACTGCACTACCCTCATCTATATGCCTGATCACCTCGTAAAAGAACTCTATCAGGCTTGTTAGACACGATCCGCCCTTCAGAAAGCCATGCTGACTGTCACTGATCAGACCATGATTCTCTAAATGCCAATAGATCCTATCTTTGTGAATCTTTTCCAACAGCTTTCCCACCACAGATGTAAGGTTCAATGGTCTATAATTATCCGGACTTACCCTACTAACCTTTTTGAACAAGGGGACAACATTCGCCTCTCTCCAATCCTCTGGTACCATTCCCGGGGACAATGAGGGCATAATGATCCTAGCCAGAGGCTCAGCAATCGATTTCCTCGCCTCGGATGCATAACTGGGAACTGGCAGATGGAGTTCAATACAGATGAAGAGGTTAATTTCTGCAGGTCAAATTTGAACACAGAATATTATATTAATGGTAAGACTCTTGGCAGTGTGGCGGGTCAGAGAGATCTTGTGGTCCATGTCCATACGACATTCAAAGCTTCTCTGGAGGTTGGCAGTGTTGTTAGGAAGGCGTCTGGTGTGATGGCCTTCATCAACCATGGGATTGAGTTCAAGAGCTGTGAGGTGATGTTGAAGCTATATTTCTCCTAACCTGTACATAAGTAATTGTACCCCAACACGGCAGGGCTGTGGGCTTAGTTGAAACCCACTTGGGAGTCCTGTGTTCAGTTCTGGTGACCACACTACAAGAAGGATGTGGATACTATAGAGAGTGTAGAGAAGATTTACAAGGATGTTGCTCTTGGATTGGAGAGCATGCCTTATGAGAATAGATTGAGTGAACTTGGCCTTTTCTTCTTGGAGCGACGGAGGATGAGAGGTGACCTGATAGAGGTGTATAAGATGATGAGAGGCTTTGACCATGTCGATAGCCAGAGGCATTTTCCCAGGCTTGAAGTGACGAACACGAGGGGACGTAGTTTTAAGCTGCTTGGAAGTCGGTACCGAGGGAATGTCAGGGGTGAGTTTCTTACACTGAGAGTGGTCGGTGCATGCAGTGCACTGCCTGCAGCGATGGTGGAGGTGGATACAATAGGTTATTTTAAGAGATTCTTAGATAGTTTCATGGAGCTTAGAAACATAGAGGGATATACGATCAGCAAATCCTAGGCAGTCTCTAGAGTAGGTTACATGGTCGGTACAACATTGTGGGCTGAAGAGCCTGTAATGTGCTGTAGATTTCTGTGTTCTGTGTCAAAGGCAGGCAGAGGGATTAGTTTAAATGGACAGAAGGACAGCATGGAATGGTTGGGCCGAAGGGCCAGTGTTAGTGCCGTAAGGGAGGGGTTCTGTCCCAAACATCGACTCTATTCCCCTCAACAGATGCTGCCTGACTTGACAACGTTCTTGAAAAGTTGCATTCAGTT
Organism: Hemitrygon akajei; assembly: GCF_048418815.1. NCBI lineage: Eukaryota > Metazoa > Chordata > Chondrichthyes > Myliobatiformes > Dasyatidae > Hemitrygon > Hemitrygon akajei. The sequence continues at coordinate 18,516 of NW_027332071.1, forward strand.
CCGCTTAGCATTCTGTACAAAGGATGTTTTGTACTGGAAGAGTGCAGAGGAGATTCATCATGATTGAGGGGGCTTCTGTTCATAAGTCCATAAGGCATAGGAACAGAATTAGACCATTCAGTCCATTGAGTCAGCCACCTTTCCATCATGGCTGATCCCAGATCGCACCCAATTCAAGATGCCCTGACCAATCAGGAAACGATCAACTTCCGCCTTGAATATACCCACACACTCGGCCTCCACCGCAGTCTGTGGCAGAGCATTCCACAGATCCAATATACCTTGGCTAATAAAAAAAAAGAAGCTGCTTAACTCTGTTTGAAAATGTGGCCCCTCAACTTTGTGGCTGTGCCCCACCACAGGAAATACCTTCTCCACATCCACCTTATACAGTCCTTTCAACATTCGGTAGGTTTCAATGAGATGCCCCCGCATTTTTCTGAGTTCCAGTGAGCACAGGGTCAAAGCTGCCAAGTGCTCCTCATATTTTAACCCCTTCATTCCCAAAATCATCCTAGTGAACCTCCTCTGGACTCTCTCCAATGACAACACATCCTGTCTGAGATGTGGGGCCCAACACTGTTGACAATACTCCAAGTGTGGCCTGACTAGTGTCTTATAAAGCCTCAGCATTATCTCGTTGCTGTTATATTCATGGGGCGAGATTGGACTGTATTGATCTACAGAGGGATCTTGGAATCCGAGTTTATAACTCCCAGATAGTGGTTCCATTGTCAGACAGTTGTATAAATCTCTAGTTTAACCACATCTGGAGAATTACATTCGAATACAGGAATATTGCGGAGGTTTTGGATGGTGAGTGGAAGAGGATTAATAGGATGCTGCCTGGATAAAGTGAGACCGGACAATCTCGGGTGATTTTCCCTGGAGAGGCAGAGGCTGAGGGAGGTCTGACAGACGTTTACAGGAATGTGAGAGTCACAGACAGAGTGCACAGCCGGGATTTTTTCTCTAAGGAGGAAATGTCCAATGCCAGTGGGCATGCACTTCAGGAGAAAGGGGGAACACATCCTCATTGGTCCTTTTTGCACTATTGAAGTATTTTGTAATTTAGTGTAATTTCCTATCTTTTCTCTGCATAGCTGCTGTTGGAAAAAAAAAACAATTAGAAAAGACAATGATGTTAAAAACTTGACTCAGAATGTTTAAAGAAGATTTGCGTTTCAAGTTTTGTTTTTCATACCCATAGTGGTGGGTGTCCGGAGTGAATATCGGGTGGTGGTGGAGGCAGATGTGATAGAGGCTATTAGATACCACGTGAATGTGAGGAGAATTGAGGGATGTGTTCCTTGTGTAGGAAGAAGGGATTGGTTTAGTAAGGCATGACGTGACCAGTTCAATTGGTTCAGAACAACACAGTGAGCAGAAGGGCCAGTTCAAGGACAAGTACAGCAAGCAGAGCAGGTAAACTGGATAAAGTGATCCCACTCAGAGAACAGACTGTGACGTCAGTGGATATATGCCGGCATCACAGTTCTCTCACCAAAGATACTTCACTGCTGGATAAAATGAAGTTTGTGATGTTTATAACCGATGTGGTGAATTGTACTGCTCAGACATCTCATCCTACTGAGGAAATTAAAATTATTGTGAAAGCTGCAGAAAGGTATCTTGGTGTAACTGGTGTTTTGTGGGAACCTGTAAATGAAGCTCTGATTTGTGGGGGTTTCTGCATCCCAGTCTACTTGTGAAGATATGTAATGGAATTGAAATATTGAAGTGAAATGCAAGAAGCCTGATTTTACGTGGGCAACACTTTAAGCAGTTTATGTCTGATTTGTCAGATTCTTCCGATGTTATATCTGTTCAGGAAACCTGCACATTTTAAGTTTTATTGCTGTGCAGGATTATATTGTCGTTTGGCTTGACAGGTTTGTTGATAGAGGGGTGGTGTTGTCAGTTTTATAAGAAAAGGGGCAGAGAATAGCGTTGTGAATGGGAATAAAATGTATCATGAACTTGTGGAAAATCTTGATTCAACAGGTATTGTGTAATTTTCTTTTGTGAGAATATTAACTTTCTGAATTGTATTTGGAGGTTTGGCCATCTACTTTTCTCATGGAAAATGGTTGTAGTAGTTCCCATTCTAAAACCCGGATCTCCCCATCTGATCCTCCTTCTTCTAGACCAATATCATTAAAGTCTCATTTATGTAAACTTGTGGAATGTATGGTAATCGGGTGTTTGAATTATATTTTTGATAAAAGAGGTAATTTCACGTTTTATCAGAGGGGAGTTTGGAACGGTAGAATAAGACCATAAGACAAAGGAGCAGAAGTTGGTCATTCGGCCCATCGAGTCTGCTCTGCCATTTTATCATGAGCTGATCCATTCTCCCATTTAGTCCCACTCACCCGCCTTCTCACCATAACCTTTGATACCCTGGCTACTCAGATACCTAGCAATCTCTGCCTTACACGCTGTACATGCCTGTACACGCTGGAATTAAGGAGACTGAGAGGGGATCTAATTGAAACATATAAGATTATTAAGGGATTGGACAAGATAGAGGCAGGAAATATGTTCCAGATGCTGGGAGAGTCCAGTACCAGAGGGCATGGTTTGAGATTAAGGGGTAGGTCATTTAGGACAGAGTTAAGGAAAAACTTCTTCTCCCAGAGAGTTGTGGGGGTCTGGAATGCACTGCCTCGGAAGGTAGTGGAGGCCAATTCTCTGGATGCTTTCAAGAAGGAGCTAGATAGGTGTCTTATGGATAGGGGAATCAAGGGATATGGGGACAAGGCAGGAACTGGGTATTGATAGGAATTGATCAGCCATGATCTCAAAATGGCGGTGCAGGCTCGAAGGGCCGAATGGTCTACTTCTGCACCTATTGTCTATTGTCTATTAAATAACATTGGAATCAGTCTGGGTTTGGAAGATCATATTAGGAAAGTACAGTTAAATAAAGATGTTGTAATAGCAATATTTTTATTATTGAAAAGGCAAATAATATTTATTGAAGGATGGACTTTTGATTAATATTTGGAAATGCAATTGAGAGGGCTATTGTACAATTTTTTCTGATTCTTTCTATTTGTACGTCTTGTAAAGGTATGGATGGGCAAGTATGACATTGAATTCATTTTTATATTTGGAAGATGATATTAGGAAAGCACAGTTAAATATAGATGTTGTAACAGCAGTATTTTCATTATTCAAAAGGCAGATGGTATTTATGGAAGGAAAGGATTTTTATGAAATTGTGGAAATGAGGATGGAGGGGCTATTATCTAACTTTGAGTTGTTTTAATTGAACGTTTTGTATCAGGTATGGGTGGGAAAGTTATATTCAGGTTGTTATGAGATAGAGACTGGGATCCCACAGGCAGTATTTATTATGTTATATTGTTATTAATAATATTTTTCTCTGAGATAGGTTTTTCATTCTGTAAATCCCTATATGCAAATGATGGAGGTTTATGGATTAGAGGTAGAAATTTCACTTTTATTGTATATAGGATGTGTTAACAATTAGTAAGGTCGAACAGTCGGCGAATAGATGGGATTTAAGCTTTCAGTAGCAAAAACACAAATTATGTGCTTTACAAACAGGATTAGCAGACCTGCACTTGATTGGAACTGATATGGTCAAACTCTTTAAAAGGTGTCAGTGGTAAGATTTCCAGGCATGTGGACGGATAATAAAAGCTGACATGGAAGCACCGGATCAGAAAATAATTGATAAATGTAAAGAAACTTTAAATACTCTTCATTATCTCTGTGAGTATTCTGGGGTGTTACATGAAAATATGTGTTGACCAATCTCGTTTGTTTAATTGGATCTGTTCTGGATTATGTTTGTGGTTTATAGATCACCTTCTTCTTCAACTATATGATGTTTGGGTGTGATACATTTTGTGCTTTAAGATTGTGTTGTGGTTAAGTCAGGTCGTCCCCTGTTTCGGCTTTACTGGTTGAAATGGGACAATTGCCCTTACAGGGACAGAGGTGGAAGTTGATGTTAACAAATTGGATTGAACATCCTGTGCTAAAGGGTGGTTGGGAACATCACAAGAAGAATGCTTTCAGTTCTGGGTGGCTGGGTTCTTATCACGCTGGGAATATGGGTGTATTGGATGATACAATATGTTCCACTGTAGCTTTCTCGGTAACCCCACTTTGATGTTTTTTCCAATGACTGTAGTTAATTTTAGGTGACACAACTGGATTCTGTTCTGCCTGAGAGTCTGTTGGTTCACGAGTATATTAATGAAAGTTATTATCATACGGTCAGCATTTTTACAGATGGATTAAAACATAATTTAACTGCGAATGTTGGTGTGTCTGTTTTCATTTTTTGTGTGTGCCTGAGTTGCAGGTAATGATAAAGAAATCACTTACCAGCCATTTGTGGGTCTATGGAGCAGAATTCTTTGCTTTGATTTTAGGGTTACAGTGTGTGGAGGAAATTGGTCCTTGCAAACTTGTAATTTGTTCAGATTCTCTTTCGGTTTTGATGAGCCTTAAAACAGGACATTCTAGCAGTAGGTCAGATTGACTGTTGGAAACTCATCAAGCATTATTTCATATACAGAGTTCGGTTCATATGTCTGCACCTTATGGGCCCTGCACATCGCACTGTTGAGGGAAATGATGGGGTTGACTGTTTAGCAACAAAACCTGTTAGAAGTTCAACTGTGGATATAGACATTCCACTTCGCATATCAGAAGCTAAGGGGACGGTAGGGTTAAGAATTCAGGACTTATGGCAAGATCTGTAGGAAAATTGACATAAGGACTGACACCTTTACAGAAAACATAAACAAGTTGGGTTTATGGAAGAAGGGCTTAAAACAGGAAGGGAAGGAATGATATTGACACGACTTAGAATTGCCAACACTATGCTGAATTATGCCTTGTATCTAATTAGAAAACTTCATTCTGTGTCATAGGACCATAGAACCATAGAACATTACAGCACAGAACAGGCCCTTCAGCCCTCCATGTTGTGCCGACCCAAATAATCCTTAAAAAAAGTACTAAACCCTCACTACCCCATAATCCTCTAATTTTCTTTCATCCATGTGCCTGTCCAAGAGGTTCTTAAATACCCCTAATGTTTTAGTCTCCACCACCAACCCTGGCAAGTCATTCCAGGCACTCAGAACCCTCTGTGTAAAAAACTTACCCCTGAAGTCTCCCCTAAACTTCCATCCCTTAATTTTGTACCTATGCCCTCTGGTGTTTGCTATTGGTGCCCTGGGAAATGGGTACTGACTATCCACCCTATCTATGCCTCTCATACTCTTGTAGACCTCTATCAAGTCCCCTCTCATTCTTATACGCTCCAAAGAGAAAAGTCCCAGCTCTGCTAACCTTGCTTCATATCACTGTCGTGTACATTTTGTCATTATGAAACTTTTAAACACATACTATTTCAGTGTGAAGCAGATATGGGTGAAAAAAATTAAATGCAGTCTTCAGTACAATCTTTGAGGGGTTGGTAGTTTTCAGATAAAAACTTTATTAAGTTATAGGACTGACTTTAAATTAATTCACAGTATTGAACAGGCAAAGGCATATAATAATGGTAACGTCCCAATTGTATAGGGACGTTACTCTAGGGATGATGGCTTAACAGAGGTGGCTGACAGATGTGGGAATAGCAGGAGAGACATGTCCCACCGAAGAAGTTCTCAAATGGCAGGGGTAGGAATCCGTCGCTGACAAGGGAAGTTAAGGACTGTGTTAAGCCTAAGGAAATGGCATATAAGGTAGCAAAGGTGAGTGGGATGTTGGATTATTGGGATGCTCTTAAAATCCAACAAAAAGCAATGAAAAAAGCCATAAGAATGGTAAAGACGAAATATGAGGGCAAACTGGCCAATAATATAAATCAGGATACTAAAAGCTTAGTTTTCAGTTACATGAAGAGTGAAAGGGAGATGAGAGTTGATACTGGACCACTGGAAAATGATGCTGGTGAAGTAGTAATGGTTGACAAAGAAATGGCAGATGAACTTAATGAACAATCTTCACTGTCTTTTCCGGTCAGCACCGGCCCCACTTGTCCCATTTAACCTGTCTCAGTTCGGGTGGACTGTAGGACCCGGGGGAGCTCAGGACCCTATTCTAGTCTGTTGTTGGACGCGATGAACGAGTTAAAATTAATGGATCGATAATTCTCATCTCATGATTATTTCACTCTCCGCATATTTACATTTACAGTGATCTTACTCCTGACGCCAGTCCCAGGACACGACCCGTTTACAGACCCGGAGCGGAACCGGAGCAGATTCTCAGCCACTGGTTTTCATCCCCAGTCACAAAGTAAGGATAAAGTTTCCCCGTGAAGCTGTGGAGATGGGACTTGGTCTCCGCGTTGTAAAATGAAACTGTCCCGGACTCATAACTGAGATAAACTCCCACCCTCCTGGGGATGGGACCGGCAGCGAGACGGGACTCAGGGGAGGTACGAACTTTCATTATGTCATAATTCCGAAGTAACACGTCATAATACCGCCCAATGACCCAGAATCTGGTCTCCGGACTCAGTCCGACCCCTCTCTTCCTCTCCACAGACCCTGCAGCGACTCCCAGACCCCAGTCCCGATTCCCCGCCACCTCCACCTCCCAGTAATGTCTCCCCGATGTGAATCCCTCCGATCCCAGCACACAAGCCCTATTTGTGAATCTCTTCCCGGTCTCAGGGAGCTCTCTCCGGGTCCGGGTACATCTCACAATCTTCCGATCCTCAGACACCTCGATCCATGGATTCGCCGTTTCCACATCCAGGGTGACAGAGACTGGGGGGAGAAGCAGAGAATTAGAGAGTCCCCGGGGATCGGGGAGAGATTCAGGCAGCGCTGCCCAAGAGATTGGGGGAACACTCGGGCAAAGCATCCCCAGGACCAGTGGAAAGCCCGTGGGCCTTCAGCGCAGTCGGGTTGCCAACAGGCAACCTTCCCAGGGAAGCGGGTGGGCCACGAATATCTCTCCAATATCTTTCCGCTGGACGGAGAGCAGAGATTTCCCGATCAAACAGACACAAAATGCTGGAGGAACCGAGCGGGTCAGGCAGCATGTGTGGAGAGAGATGGACAGTCTACGTTTCAGGTCGACATCTTCCCTCAAGAACAAAAATGAATAGGGGAGAGAGACAGCAGAAACGAGTGCGGGAAAGGGGTGGATTCAGATGGGAAGGGGTTGAGTGAATGGATTTAAACAGGAGGTCACAGAGGCTCTTTGGCCCAACTTGTTCGTGCCGACCAGCTTGCTTTAATGAGCTGGTCCCATTTGCCCATTATACCTTTACACCTTCTGATCCACGTCCCCGGCAAGATGTATTTTAAAACATTGTCACTGTACCCAACTCTACAGTTGATCAAGAGCCCGGTGTACTATACCATGAATTTTAGTGTCACCCACAAACCTACTAACTGTGTCATCTACATTCTCATACAATTCATTAATATGAATGACAAACAACCCGGCCCCAGCACCGACCTGTGCAGGTCACAGGCCTCCAGTCCTCTGTGTTTAAGAGACACTTGGACAGACTCTTCAATAGGCAAGGCACAGAGGGAGACTGACCTAATGCCGGCCAATGGGATGAATGTAGATGAGTAAATAGGTCAGCACAGAGGCGATGGGTCAAAGGGAACATTTCTATGCTGTACGCACCCCCGTGCTGATAATTCCAAACGGACAGTGACCCCTGACCTTTGACTCTTCAGACAGGGGAAACATCCTCCCTGTATCCTGCCTGTTGATCCCTGAAAGACTTTCGTGATTCCCTGAGATCTGCTCCCATTCTTCTAAACAGGGAACAGAGAACATAGAACAGTACAGCACAGGAACAGGCCCTTCATTCAATGTTCACATTCATTGAGTGTGAAGTGGGAAGTTGAAGGTTCGAGATAGTAAAGAAGGTGATAATGGGAACCAGTAGGGGAGAGATGAACGGGCGATTGAACCAGAACCAGGTGGGGGAGGGGTGGAAAGCCTGTGGGTGAACTGTGTGTGTGGACATAATGAGAAGTTGGAGGGGAACAAAGATGGGGGATGAGTATTCCTTTGTCCCCTTTCCCACAACCCAATCACCCACAACCCCTCACTAGGACACGGGATGAAAATGCACAGATCCTTAAGCAACACAGGTCCTGATGAAGGGTTTCAGCCCAAGCCGTCGACTGTCTACTCTTTTCCAGAGATGCTTCCTGGCCTGCTGAGTTCCTCCAGCATTTTGTGTGTGTTAATCTACTTTAAATATACTCAATTATTTGTCCTCCGCAGCTGCCTGCTGCAGATTCACTGTTCTCTGGCGAAAGGAATTCCTCCTCATCTCTGTTCTAAATGAGCATCCTCCAGTCGGAGGCTGTGTCATCTGGTCCTCGACCCACCCACATCCTCCAGACATCAACTCTCTCCAGACAGGAGACCAGGCAAGACCTTCATCAGGACCTGTGTAGCTTGGATTACCAGCATCCGCAGATTTTCATCCTCCAGTCGGAGACTGTGCCATCTGCTCCTCGACCCACCCACATCCTCCAGACATCAACTCTCTCCAGACAGGAGACCAGGCAAGACCCTTCATCAGGACCTGTGTAGCTTGGATTACCAGCATCCGCAGATTTTCTCATGTGTGATCTTTAAGGCACAAGTTGATAGGTAAACTTTTGATTAGTCAGAGTCTCAAAAGTTATGGGGAGGAGGCGGGAGAATAGGGTTCAGGGGGATAATAAATCAGCCAATCTTCTAAACTCCAGTGAGTACAGTCCCAGAACCATCAAATATGTCTCATATGTTCTCTTTCATTTCCAGAATCTTTCTTGTGAACCTCCTGGACCCTTTCCAATGCCAGCACATCTTTTCCGATATAAGGGTCCAAAACTGCTGACAATACTGCAAATATGGTCTGACTAATGCCTTATAAAACCTCAGCATTACATCCTTGCTCTTGTATTCTAATCCTCCCGAAATGAAAGCAAACGTTGAGTTTGCTGATCTTACCACTGACACAAAATGCAAGTTAACCTTTAGGGAATCCCGCACAAGGACACCCAAGTCCCTTTGTACTTCTGTTTTTTGAATTTTCTCCCTGTTTACAAAATTGTCTATGCCTTTATTCCTTCTACCAAAGTGCATGCACGACTTCCCTACTCGATAATCCATCTATCACGTATTTGCCCATTTCCTGATCTGTCTCTGTCCTTCCCCAGATTCCGAGCTTCTGCAGCACTACTTGCCCCTTCACCTATCTTCATATCGTCTGCAAGCTTGGCCACAAATGCAACAATTCTGTCATCCAAATCATCCTTCTGTCTATCTTGGCTTTGTGTTCCTCGAAGAATTCCAACAGACTTTTCAGGCAAGGTTTCCCCTTAAGGGAAGGCATGCTGTCTGTGCCCTATTTTATCATGTGCCTCCATGTACCCGAAAGCTCGTCCTTAATACTGGACTCTAACATCTTCCCAAGCACACCACATCCAGACTAACTCACCTATAATTTTCTTTCCCCAGCTGCTCTGCCTTCTTAAAGAGTGAAGTGACCTTTGCAATTTCCAATCGTCTTGAATGATCTATTGATTCTTGAAAGATCATTACTAATGTCCCCATATTCTCTTCAGCTAACTCTTTCCGAACACTGGGGTGTGGTCCATCTGGTCCAGGCACCTTCAGACCTTCGATCTTCCCACGCACTCTCTCCTTAGTATTAGCAACAGCACTCATTTCTCTCCCCGGACACTCTCACATTTCTGACGTACAGCTGTTATCATTCACAGTGAGGATTGACACACAATATTAAATAAGTACCTCTGCCATGTCCTTTGTCACATTTCTCCTCTCCAGTGTCATTTTCTAGGGTAGTGGTCACCAATCTTTATAAGCCCAACATCTACTACCTCGGCCTCAGTAAAAGGCGAGATCGACTCCAAATTGATGAGTCACACGCATGCACACCGGGGCAGAAAAGACCGGAAGTAAAATCCCGCAACCCGGAAGTAGAAATAATGCATAAGCTCCAGGAGTACCCACTCTGTTTTGTACGGTGGACTGGTTTAATATTGAGAATATTCTTGCGGACCGGCCGACGGGGGTGGGGGGTGTTAAACACGACCTTCGCGACTCTTGGCATGAAGAGTAATATTGGGCACGGCCTACCCTACCACACTGAAGTCTACTGGTTGAGCAGAGGTGTGGTGCTCAAACATTTTCTTTCAATTACGTGCGGAAATTTGACTATTCATCAATGAGAAAGGGAAGCCAGTGGCAGAGTTCGATGACCCAGACTGGCTTCACGATCTTGCATTCTTGGTGGATATAACAGAGCACTTAAATGTGTTTAATGTTAACATGCAAGGCCCAAACAAACTTGTTACGGAATATTACGACAGCATTTGTGCCTTTCAAATTAAATTAAGCCTGTGGGAGATGCAACTATCCCGGAGCAACCCAGCTCATTTCCCCTCTTTGCAGTCTGTGTGTGTCGCTCATGGTAATAATGACAACATGGACAGCTATAAGGACAAAATATCACGGTTGGAAAGTAAGTTTCAGAATCATTTTCAAGTCTTCAGTCAGCTCGAGAAGGAATTCTCACTATTTTGCCCGTGACCTAAAATGAGTTTGACACCCCTGATCTACTACATCCCCTTTATCCTACTTGTAACTCCTCAAGGAATTCCAACAGGTTTGTCAGGCAAGATTTTCCCTTGAGGAAACCATACTGACTTTGTCCTACCTTGTCCTGTGTCACGAAGTATTCCATATGGGCATACTTAACAATTGACTCCAACATCTTCGAAACCACAGAGGTGAAGCTAAGTGGTCTATAATTTCCTTTCTGCTGCCTTCCTCCTTACTAAAAGAGTGCAGCGACAGTTGAAATTTTCAGGTCCTCTGACACAATGCCAGAGACAAATGATTTTTGAAAGATCATTTCAAATGCCTCCAGAATGCCTATAGCTACCTCTTTCAGAACACTAGGGTGCAGTTCATCTGGTCCGGGTAACTTATGTACCTTTAGGTCTTTCAGATTTTTGAGCACCTTCTCCCTTGTAACAGTAACTGCGCTCACTTCTCTTCCCTCGAACCCTTCAACACCGGGCACAGTGCTAGTGTTTTGCACGGTGAAGACTGGTGCAAAGTACTCATTTAGCTCATCTGCCATCTCTTTGTCCCCCGTTAATGTATATCCAGCCTCATTTTCTAGCGATCCTGTTACCACTCTCATCTCTTTTATTTTATTTACCTACTTGGGAAAAATACTTCTACTATCCACTTTGATATCGTTTGCTAGCTTGGTTTCAAATTTCATTCTTCCCCTCCCACTGATTATTTTAGTTCCTCTCTGTAGGTATTTAAAGCTTCTGAATCCTCTGTCTTCCTACAAATTTTTGATTTGTTGTAGCCTCTCTCGTTTGCCTTTACAATAGCTTGTCTTCCCTTGTCTGCCACGGTTGTACTATTTTGCCATTTGAGTATTGATTTATTTTTGGAATACATCGATCCTGCACCTTCCTCATTTTCCCAGAAACTGACACCATTTCTGCTCTGTTGTCATCATTGCCAGCATCTTCTTCCAGTTTGCTTTGGCCAATTCCTCTTTCAGACCACTGTAATTTCCTTTACAACATCAGACTTTACTTTCTCCTTATCAAATTTCAAGTTGAACTCAGTCATGTTGTGAGCACTGTCTCCTAAGGGTTATTTTACCTAATCACCTCTGGTTCAGTACATAACAGCAGCAGGAGACAGGTAGGAGACAGGTGTAGCACTTGTCCCGCTTGCAGATGTCAGTGCCAGGAGGGAGAGGAGCGAGTGGATAAAGGAGTGACGTAGACAGCGATTCTGAGTGGGCTGGGTGTAGGGAGAGATGTGTTTGGTGGTAGAATCCGGCTGCAGATGGTAAAAGATGTCAGGATAAGTTGGATATACAGGCTCGTGTTGCGGTAGGTCGGACTTTGGAGATAAACTTGACGATGGGGTCAGTATCGAATTCAGGTTGATTTTACCTTGTAGATTTTAACAACTTCTCTAATCGGCTTGAAGCGGTGCTCTCTGTGTTCCTGCGCGTCTCTACAGATCACACAGATCAGTGTCTTGTCCGTTTCACAAAACAGCTTCAGTTCTTCCTCATGTTCCTCGCAGTGAAGTTTACTTCCCTTCCCTTTCGGATTCAGGTTTAGATTTCGAGCTTTTTCAGTCAGATTTGCTAAGGCCCGATTCACCCTGAGGGTGCGGTCAGCAAACTCCTCTCTACATTACGGGCAGGAGTTTCTCTCCTCCCTTTCCCAACACCATGTGATACAAGAGTGACAGAAGTTGTGTCCACACTCCAGTGACACTGGATCAGTGAAGAAATCCAGACAGACGGGACAAATTACCTCCTCATTCCAACTCTCGGCCTGTCCTTTCGAAGCCATGTTAACTCCAGCACTTTCCTGATTCAGAATGCTTTCACTTTCGGGGAGCTGCTGATCCCTTGCACGCTGCAGTGTCGGGCACTGATGTGGTTTTGCTGGATGTGTTCATTGGGGAAAAATGTGGCTATTTCCATATCAAGGTGGGATCCGAAAAATGTTAAACAGGTGGGAACAGTAAAGAAAACGAGGCCCTCGACTGCCTAAGCCCAGCTGCGAAAGGAGGAGGGTTGGGCTTGTGAAAAAAAAAACAGTGGGACAGAAACGTCAACTGAATCTCCAAAGGCCTCACCCCTGGGATCAGAAGGACCATCCCTGGGATCAGACGGACCACCCCTGGGATCAGAAGGACCATCCCTGGGATCAGAAGGACCATCCCCGGGATCAGAAGGACCACCCCTGGGATCAGAAGGACCATCCCCGTGATCAGAAGGACCACCCCTGGGATCAGACGGACCACCCCGGGATCAGAAGGACCACCCCTGGGATCAGAAGGACCATCCCCGGGATCAGAACGACCATCCCCGGGATCAGAACGACCATCCCCGGGATCAGAAGAACCATCCCCGGGATCAGAAGGACCATCGCCTGGAAGACAATTGAAGTCGTGTGGTGAAAAAAGAAGCCACAGTGCCGATCAACCCAGGCCCTGGATTGGGGTCTCTGGTGAGCTGCTGTTGGTGACCCGTAGGCGTGATGGGCTAAAGAAGAAGCAGAACAGAAATGAAGCCGGAGAGAAGAGCCTGGTTCAGTCTGAGGCAGGACTGAAAGGGAGAAGTTCTGAAAAGAGAGGCCCAAGAGACTGCACATGCTGGAACCTGCAGTAAGAAACATTATCCTGGAAGAATTGTGGTGAGAAATGTACAGTCACCCTTCCTGGTCGAGATCCTTCATCTGGAATGTCTCAACCCAAAATGTCGATTGTCCACTTCCCCCCACAGATCGCTGCAGTTGCTGCCTGGCCCGTTGAGTTCCTCCAGCGGTTTGTTTTTATTTTTCTCGGGAAATAAATAACGAGAACATGAAATAACTGCAGCGGCTGCTGATGGATCTGAGGTGCTCTCACCGCAAAGGCAAACTTGTGCTTTAGAAAATAAGAAACAGGAGGATGCATCGCCATTCGGAACATGCCTGACCTTTCACCTCAGCGCCACTTTCATGCAAAGTTCCCAACATCGCTGAGACACCAAATTTGCCTTTTCAATTCAGAAACCTTGTGGGGAAAATTCAAAAATATTTACTGCACTCTGGGTGAGAAACTTTCCCCTCATCTCTGTCTTGCTGAGCTGACCTCTGATTTTGAGTCTGGATCCCTGGTTCCAAACCACAGCCGGGAAACATCATACGTACCGCTACCCTGTCCGTATAATCTCTCTAAGGACACCTCCTCATCCTTCCCTCCACCCAAAACAATCTGGGAAACCTTCTCTTCATTCCCTTCATTCCACAGACTGACTCTCTGGGAGAGAGACCAGACCTGTGCACAGTGTTCCATGTACGCTCTCACCAGGACCCCATATACCTTCAGAGGAGATCTTTATTCTTCTATTCAAACCTTCCTTCCCATTCAATGCTCTTCATTTAATATCGAACTCAAACAGTGAACAGACACAACACAGCCTCAGCCATGAATTTAAAGGGCAGGTGTTGCAACAGTTTGAGCTTCATACCGGGGGCCACGGAGCAAGCAGGGTGTCACAAAGGGAGGAATGTGGGAGTGTTGTATGTCTGAGCCCAGCTGTTTGTGTTTGTGTATCAGAATCAGGTTTAATATCACCCGCATATGTGTGAAATTTGTTGTTTTGTGACAGCAGTACATTGCAATACATAGTAATAAAAAGTATAAATCACAAGAAGTATATACAACATTATATTTAAAAAGTAGTGCAAAAGAGAGGGAAAATACTGAGCAAGTGTTCATGGGCTCGTTGTCCATTCAGAAATCTTATAGCAGAGGGGAAAAAAGCTGTACCTGAAACAGTGAGTGGCTCTTTAGGACCCTGTACGTCCTCCTTGATGGTAGCAATTAGAGGAAGGCATGTCCTGGGTGATGGGGGTCTGTAATGATGGATGCCACCTTTTTGTGGCATCATCTTTTGAATGTGCCCTGGATGCTGTGGAGTCCAGTGCCCATGAAGGAGCTGCTGAGTTTACAACTTTCTGCAACATTTTCCAATCCTGTGCAGTGGCCTCTCCATACCGATATATCACCTTTCTCACTTTTCGTTGTTTAAGGATGAGCACATTACACATGTGCTACATTTACTGAAATTATGCAGCGTATTAATTTAAAATAAAGGACCCAGTGCTTTCCCGGCGTAGATGACGTTTAAACTCTTCTCAGGCTTCCAACCGGGTACAGGTGTCTATTTCAATCAGCATGTCAATACCAAACTCTGCATCTTCGTCAGGGACGACACCTGGGCATGTCTAATCGGGGCGGCTGACGGAAATATATATACCACTGGACTAGACATGCCCAGGCATCATCCCCGATGAAGATGGCAGAGTTTGTAATGGAAACATCGGTTAAAATTGACACCTGTACCCGGCTGGAAGCAGGAGAAGAATTTATTAGCCTGTTAATTATTTCATCATCATCGAAGTGAGTTCCTGTAACTTATTATAGAAGGGATAGATTTTTCAGAAGCGCTGACGTTTTTGCCTTACACTTCTTGCCATCGTTCTCAGCTCTTTGTTTAGTTTGATGAGGATTTGTATGTTTGTTTGCACTCTAAGATAAACCGAAATTTTGAAATTAAGCTCACTAGTTATTTTTAACTCCCGGGAGAACTCTAAGCATCAGAAATTAAACAGAGTTTCCACAGGGGAAGAAATCAGTCATGATGGGATGGCAGGCAGACTGGAAGGGCCTAATGTTCTAATTTTGCTCCTTTATCTCATGGCTCTTCAGTTTATCAACACGTGCAGCCGCATTTGAGGCTCCACAACGATGGGAGACCATAAGGTGCAGGAGCAGGATTCGGCCATTCGGCTTGTGACAGGCAGCACTCAATCAACACACTCGTTACACACACAAATATTGTCTTGTCGTTCGGCTGACTGTACGCACTTCAATGTCTTCCCCGTTATATTTAATAAAATGCTTTAAACCGGGTTGATACGCTCAGGTTGGCTTTGTGGTGCCTTTCCGAACATACACGGTGGAATATTCAATGTCTCTGGTGATGGGGATGTGTAAATGTGTATATGTCATTTGTATACTGGATACAGATAGATAATTATGTTTATTTTGTAACATGATCGTAACTACATTGTGGAGTGCATCATGGTCTAATTTGGGTGCAGTCTTCAATAAACTTTGTGGGTAATTAAAGATGGTGTGTCCTGGTGCCCAATAAATGGGGCTGGTCGCTCTTGCAAAAATGTGAGAGGCTATTTCAGATATTTTCTCATTGAAGTGCCGAAGGGGAAGGTGAGGTGGGGACATTCACTCAGGTGGTGAGAGTGTGGAACGGGCTGCCAGCGCAAGTGGTGGATGCGGCTTCGGTTTCCACATTTCAGAGTGATCTGCACAGGTAATGAGGGCTGGGATTTGGGGAGCGACGCATCCGGTCGAAGGCTCGAGGCAGCATGGTAGTTTGGCATCTGATAGGTGGGATGAGTGGCCTGTTTTTGGTTCTATAATTCTATGTTCAAGGTCAGAAGCGACTCTTTAACGGTGTGTCCCGCATTTCTCTCCCCTCACGCTGCTTTGGCCAGGGTAGGAATCAGTGACCAATGATTCGGTGTGATTCGGCTATTTTTATTTGTTTTTTAAAAATTTGCTTTTTTGTCATTTAAATATGGCTCGTGGTTCCTACATCACGATGGTAGGGTGTCTGCTGATGGTCAGTCCTCCCCACTGAGTGTGGCCAGTCTCACGGGTAACAACAATCGAGCTCATCATTCCAGAAGCTTCTGCCCACTGCGTCACTATACGGACATGGTCCCGGAAGAACCCTGAGGATCAGAAATCAAACAGAATTTGCACAGAAGAAGAAATCAGTCATGGTGGGATGACAGGCAGACTCGATGGGCCTAATGTTCCCATTGTGATCCTTTCTATCATGGCCTTTCGGTCTATCAACCTGTGCAGCTGCTTTGAGGGAATCCTCCGACGTCCTCACATTCAGAAGTGTTGGAATCTGCCGAGGGAGATGGAGGGTTAATGTAGAACTGGCTCGTCTACGGTGAGGGATGTTTACATTCCAGCAGCCTTTCCCTTACCGTTTCAAGTTCCAGTTCCAGTTTGCCGTGATTCAGCCGTACACCCGCATACTAGCTGAAACAAAACAATGCCCTGGGTAAATTTCCTACTCTCCCTCTCTAAAACCTCCACGACTTTCCTATCAGGAGGAGACCAGAAATGACACAAAACTCTCAGTGTCGTCTAACTAGACTTTCAGAGAGCTCAACATGGCCCTTGAGATTAATGTTTCGACTAATGAAGTCCAACACTCCCTACACATTCTTAAACACCCGACCAGCTTCATTGTAAGGATGTGATGATGCGGGCAGCAGGGAGAATATCCCTCTAGGTTTGTCAACCTCCTCGTGGATACACCGTATCCCTTCACTATCTCAACTTTGAGATGGCCCACGTCTTCATTATCCAGGTCCCCCAAGTGTCTTTATTGGGATCTTTCTCCTCGTTAATCTCATTTTAATGTTTGAAGTTACCTGGACGTTCAGCTGGTGGGGTTATTACTGATGGACTGGGAGAGACAACACAGTGTCACCCTGTCCTGAGGCTTTCTCAAGGGAATCTGCTGTTCACCCCTGTGGTGAACTACATATACCTGTCTGGACTGCTCCTGTGGCTCTTCTCACAGATCCCTGTATAAAGGCGATTGAGGCCTGAGCCCGGCTCTCATTCTCCAGGATGTAGTGTTGTTCATTCTTCCAGTCAATAAAAGCCGATATCTCGCTTCTTACGTCTCAGAGTGAGTTATTGATGGTGCATCAACCCCTCAGACGGGCTCCGTTTAAAGTTGGGATTCTGTGCCTCACCCTCCCGGAGTGTTCTGCCCAACCCCCAACAGTCCTCGGCATTGTTTTACCAAACCTGTCTGTCTGCTTCGGCTGCAAGTCCTTACTGTTGCTAGGATACCGGCCTGTGTGTTTGCATAGTCTGCTCGAGGTATGTAACATAGAAACACAGAAAACCTACAGCTCAATGCAAGCGCTTCGGCCCACAAAGCTGTTCCGAACATGTCCCTACCTTAGAACAACCTAGGCTTACCCATAGCGCTCTATTTTTCTAGGCTACATATACCCATCCAGGAGTCTCTTAAAATACCCTATTGTTTCCGCCTCCACCACTGCTGCCGGCAGCCCATTCCAAGCACTCACCACAATCTGCGTAAACAAATTTACCCCTGACATCTCCTCTGTACCTACTTCCAAGCATCTTAAACCTATGCCCTCTCGTGCTAGCCATTTCAGCCCTGGGGAAAAAGCCTCTGACTATCCCCACGATAAATGACTCTCATTATCTTGTTACCTACCCCGTAACTGGGTGTCTAACCAGCAGAGAAAGAAGAATTCGTTGGAGTCTGGTGGTAACAAACTAAAGGTGTTTATTAATAAAAATAAGCAAAGACCATATCAATAATGCAAATATACATATAAAACAAGTTAGCAGTAACAAACCTAAAAGTGTAGGAATATTAATAATCAATAATAAACAAGCTCTATCGATGTCTAGGGGTAAATAAATTGTCATAGAAAAGTATAAAGTTCAGTTCACGAGTGCTGATGTAGTTATGGTTGTTGTATTGTAATCGGAGAGAGAGAGAGAGAGAGAGAGAGAGAGCGAGCGAGATGTAACAGCTACAGTCAGGCAAACCTTCCTTTGCTTTCTTAATCCGTTGTATCAGTGTGGTCATTCAGTTATGACCTCTCCGTCCTTCTGTTAGACCGTTCTTCTGTGGTGGACTCGTCGCTCTGGCATGAGTGGACACACACACACAAGTCCCCACCGGCCCTGTTTTAACACTGTGAGCTTTACTGACCGACCTCCGAAGCCCCCACCTTTCTTGTGGGTTCCAACACTCAATCAGTGTGCACTGGCGTGTCTGGAGGGTGTCTCTCCAGACCTGTCTTTTATCCCTACTCACGGGGACTCAGCTATCCATCACTCCTGAATGACTGTGTCTATCAAATAAGGCCACTCCTTCAGTCCGCTGAGGAATGTTTATGAGCAAATTATTGTCCTTGCAGCGAAACAGTAAATAATTCAAAAAGGAGTCACAATACGGTTAATCAGCAATTTCCCCCTCTCTCTTACCTGTCGCCGATGTTCTTGCTTGTTTTTCCATCTCTCTTTCTCATGTCAGCATTGCAACAGTAATAGTTCGTGTTTCTCAGGGGGGGATGGTTAACTCTTCACCCCATTGTCCATCAGGTCTGTTTATCACCCATAACAATCTTGTACACCTCCATCAGGTCACCTCTCATCCTCCGTCGCTCCAAGGAGGAAAGGCCGTGTTCACTCAACCCTATTCTCATATGCAAAGCTCCCTTTTCATAAGGCATGCTCCCTTTTTAAAGGAAAACGAGAGAATCTGCAGATGCTGGAAGTCCAAGCGACACACACAAAATGCTGGAGGAACTCATCAGGCCAGGCAGCATCTATGGAAAAGAGTGCAGTCGACGTTTTGGGACTTCATTGGTGGATTAACTCCCGTAACACATTCAGTAACAGAAAGAGAAACAAGGACTGACCCAACATTGTCGGAAGTCTATGACATCACCATGCAAGGATGGCCAGCTCATAGGCAGCCCTATGTTTCCAGCGCTCTCAGTGAGATGAGACCAACTGTTGGTAAGTCAAAGAACGCTGATGTGCCTCGTGCCGTGTTTCCCTCTAAACTGTGCACCAGGGTGTTAGAAACTCTGCACGAAAGACAGCTGGATACAGTGAAGATGAAGAGTCTCGTACGGAGTTACGTGTGTTGGCCAGGAATAGGAGATAGATTGCAGACTTGGGCAAAAGCTGTTTGGGATGCCACGAAGTTCAAAATGCACCCCTACAGGCACGTTACGCCTGTGGGAATGGCCGTCTTCATTGTGGATGGATGTGCATATTGACTTTGCTGGGCTTTTCATGGATTCCGTGTTTCTGGCTGCTGTGGATGCTCATTCGAAGTGGTAGAAGGTCATACCAGTGAACTCAATCACTGCTCTTCCTCCACTCTGACAACTTCCTTCTCCACAAGTTGCTGATGGTGAACAAATTATGTGTGACAATGGACCAGAATAGACGTCAGGGGAGTTTAGACTATTCATGCAGGAAAATGGCATCAGATATTTCAAATCAGCTCTCCACCACACAGAAATGAATGGGTTAGTTGAAAGTTTTATCCAAACCTTCAAGCATTCGAACAAAACTATGGACAAGGAGGACATTTCTCTGAAACACAAGGTGAACAGCTTTTTTCTTTTTAGTGTATTGGAACTCAGTCCATGCGACGACAAATCAAACACCTGCAATGATGTTCATGAACAGGAGTCTGAGATCTTGCCGAGACATCCTGAAACCGGATCTATGGAGGAAGAGCAGTTGAGCCGGTTTCCAGCAGATCGGCACGGAACTTCGAGATTGGAGAAAAAGTCCTGGCAGTTGATCACCGAGAGGACCAGTGGATGCTGGAGACTCTGTATGGAGACGGCACGAGGACCAGATATTGGATGTTCAGCTGAAGAACAAA
Source organism: Hemitrygon akajei (assembly GCF_048418815.1). Lineage (NCBI taxonomy): Eukaryota > Metazoa > Chordata > Chondrichthyes > Myliobatiformes > Dasyatidae > Hemitrygon > Hemitrygon akajei. Next base: position 38,620 of record NW_027332071.1, read on the forward strand.
TCTGGGTCAATTGCATCCAACAAGACTGACACATTACAGCCACTAGACTTACCTCACAATGACAATCCTGTCACTAACAGTAATTTGACACCGGCAACCGAGAGTGTCGGTGATTACAGAAAGACTTAACGAAGTAACAGACTAGGTCCTGTTGGCTGAATAAAATACTGATGCCCAGGTCTAACAGCAAAGCCAGTTCTCTATGACAACAAGTGATACACACTATAATATCATCAGTGAAGTTCCTGAAACATGGGTGTTGTCACTGCTCCAATCCATGTCTCTACTTCTAGAACTTGCCAGCAGTTTCCCTTCACGTTAGCATTTTTTCTTTAAACACTCCAGCACAGACCAGGGCATTTAGCCGGTCTAGACCTTGCCGAGCTATTACTCTGCCTGCTCCCACCGATCTGTACTGAACTCTCCCACACATGTAGTCATCCAAAACTCTCATCAATGTTGAACTTCTGCTGGCAGCTCGTTCCACACACCCACCACACTCTCAGTGAGGATGTTCTTTTAAAATTTTCACCTTTCGCCCTTAACCGATCATCTCCGCATGTAGTTCGCCCAAGCTAACTGGAAAATTTTATCCACCCTATCTATACCCTCGTAAACTATACACACCTATCAAATCACCTCTCCTTCTTCGAACTGAAATTAACCCATTCAATTTTTCCCTATAACCAAGAGCTTCTGGTGTCAGTAACATCTTCGTAAACATCGTATTGAATTCCTTGAGGGTGTGACAAAGTGTACTGATGAAGTTAGAGCAGTGGATGTGGTGTATATGGATATTAACAAGGCATAAGTTCCTCATGGTAAGCTCATTCAGAGTCAGGAGGCACGGGATGTGTGGATACGGAATTCTCTTCTCCATAGAAGGTAGAGGGTGGTTCAGATAGAGGGGATTCTGCCTGGAGGTCAGTGACATGTGGTGTTCTGCAGGGATCCGCGCTGGGATGTGTGGATACCGAATTGTCTTCTCTATAGAAGGTAGAGGGTGGGTGCAGATAGAGGGTATTCTGCCTGGAGGTCAGTGACATGTGGTGTTCTGCAGGGATCTGCGCTAGACTGTGCAGATACAGAATTGTCTTCTCCATTGAAGGTAGAGTGTGGTTGCAGATAGAGAGTATTCTGCCTGGAGGTGGTGCTCTGCAGGGATTTTCTCTTTCCTATTTATATAACAGTGTAATACACAAAAAATGCTAGAGGAACTCATCAGATCAGGCAGCATCTCTGGAGATGAATAATGAGTTACTGGTTCAGGTCGGGACCCTTCTTGCAGAGTAGAAAGGAAAGGGGCAGAAGGGAGAATAAGGGCGGTGTGGGAGTGGAAGGAGTTCAAGGGGGCAGGTGATAGATGAGGGAAAAGGTGAGTGGTTGGGGGAAAGGATGTGAAGTTGGAAACTGGGAGGTGATAGGGAGAAGAGATAAACAGCTGAAGAAGGAACCTGATGGAAGAGGAGTGTGGACCATGGGAAAATGATAAGGAGGAGAGGTACCAGATAAAGTTGCCGGAGATGTGGTGAGATGAGAGGGGAGCCAACATGGAGAATGGGGGGGGGGGGGGTGAGAAATTCTTGGAAGTTGGGAAATCTGTGTCCATGCTGTAAGGTCGGTAGGCAGCCAGGGTATGATGTTACTCCTCCAACCTGAGAGTCATCTCATTGTGGCGGTAGGAAAGGCTATGGACAGGCATGTTGGAATGGGAATGGAAGTGGAATTACAATGAGCAGCCAACAGGAGGTGCTTTTCATAAGACTTCACATGACGTAGGAGAAGAATTAGGCCATTCAACCCATCGAGTCTGTTCCACTATCACTGCATGGCTGACTCCGGATCCCAAACAACTCCGTATCTTTTCGCCATATGCTTTGACGTCCAGAGCAGACAGGAAACTGTCAACTTCCACTTTAAATCTACCCACGGACTTGACCTCCAGCACATTCCACAGATCCATTATTCTCTGGCTAAAAAATACCCTCAGTTTTGAGGCTCTGTCATGTAGTTCCCCCAACACAGGAAAAGTTCTTTCAACATCGACCTTATTTAGTTTTTCAAACACTCGGTAGTTTTCAATGACCGCCCCCCCTCCCCCCACATTCACCTAAATTCCAGGGAGTACAGGCCCAAATGCCAAACGCTCCTCATACGTTAACTTCTTCGTTCCCGGAATTATCCTCGTGAACACGGAATCACCCGGAAAGAAGAAAAGTAGTTCCCTCTAGTGGTCAGAGCTGGTCACTGCAGAGGGGACGGGGAACAGTTGGTCAAACTCACAAGCGAAGTGTTACCTCATCTGGGGGCACTGTTTAGGACCTAGAATATTAGTATGTGAGGAGGTGAATGGGCAGGTGTAGCAATTGTTGAGACACAACGCAGATTATAAGCAGACACTGGACAAACTTGTATTCTCTGGAGCTGTGGAGGTTGAACGAAGATTTAACAAATGTTTGTAAGATTACAGAGTCACAGACAGAATAGACAATTGGTTTTGTTGTCCCAAGATTGAAATATCACAGGCTGGGCGGCAAGCATTTAGCTGAGATGGTTTAAGTTGAAAGGAGGTGTGCGGGGCAATTTTTTGTTGACACACTGTGGTGGGTGCATGAAATGCCCTTCCAGGAGTGATACTGGAGGAAAATATGGCAGGCGGGATCAAGAGGCTCTTAAATAGGTAGATGAATGTGCAGGGAATGGACAATTGGGGACATTATATTGGCAGATAGCAAATTTGGCTGATTGCATCTGTTCTTTTGAAACCGTGATCATCGTTCAAACGCTTTTAGCAATAAATCAAGCCAACAATCCTTTCTTAGCAGTTCTAGGTAAATTTATTATCAAATCACATACTTCATGGAGAATCAATTTCTTGTAGCTGCTTATACTGTATGAAAAAAACACAACCAATTTTATTAAAACTACACAAGAAAAGACAAAGATAGAGAAACAACTGATGTGCAGTGAAAATAAAGGGTGCAAATAAAACAAAAATGACGATAACATTGAGTTGTAGAGGCTGTCATTTGAGGAATCAGTTGAGATTTGATGGTGATGTGCAAAGGGAGTTAGGATTAAATGTCTGAAAGTCTAAAATTGCAAATGTCACTCCATGCTTCAAGAAGGGAAGGAGTGAGTAGCTGAGCTCAGAGGTTGGGAAGATGTCGGAGTCGATTAGGAAGGATGAGGGTTCGGGGTACTTGGAGCCAAATAAGAAAATAGGCCGGAGTCTGCAGAGTTCCCTGAAGAGAAACCCTTGCCTGACGAATCAGTTTGACTTCGTTGAGGACTTTAAAAAGCATGACAGGAAAAGTGGTCGGTATTGTGCACTTGGATTCTCAGAACCTTTGACAAGGTGAGGCTGCTAAAGAAAATAAGAGTGAAGGGTATTTCAGGAATGATAGTAGCATGGATAAAGCATTGGCTGATTGGCAGCAGACAGAGAGTGGGAATAACAGAAACTTTTCTGACGCTGACTGGGGTAATACTCATAGTCTGGTAGCGCCAGCTGAACTGCTTCCTTATCTCGCTCGGCTAATCCACTCCTGAGGACACACTCGAGTGCAAAAGGTAATTGACATTTTTCCAATGGAGGTGAAATCCATAGTTCATGATGCAAGCCCGACTGACAGCCGAGAGATGTATGAAACAGTAAACAGACCTGGATCACCGGGGAAGCTACCTCAACCAAGCTCTGCTGCCCACCTGATGCATTTTTACATCTGCAAGTGGATGACGTCACTTCACCAACGAGCCAAGGATATTCATATCTATTAGCAGTGGACACATTTGCAGGATGGGTAGAAACCAGAACCACATCTCACTGGAAATGTTTGTCAATAATTATGTTGAATGATGAATATTGACTGGCTTTTCATTGTCCACATCCACCAGAGTGATCAAGTCAAGTTGAGAGAATAAATGGGCATCATCAAACAACGGCTGACCAGCTCTCACAAGGAAGACGTACCATGGCCCCTGTTTGATGAAATGGAGCATCAGGACAGCCCCAACAATGAGAATGAAATGTAGGCAATTAGAAGTGGTGACGGGACGACCTCTAGGAAGCTCTCGATCTCAGAGAGGCTGATAGACATGTTATGTCAGATAGTTTAGTAGATAATTTTACAAAATTGACAAATCTGTTCAGTCTGATTCTCAACAGGTTTCTGTTGCTTGAAGTGGTCCATTAGCAGGAGGACATACCTTGATCCATGGCGACTGGGTCCTGGTCAGGAAACCGCATAAGGAACCCCTGGAAGATCGGCGGGAAGCTCCTGACCAAGTACGGTTGATTACCAATTCAGCAGTTCAGGTAGAAGTTAAAAGTATGTGGATAGATGCCAGCCACTGCAGGCGAGTTGAAATGACTCCGGATGATGATGCCTGGGCATCATTGGACTAGATATGTCCCTGCATCATCCCTGATGAAGATGGCAGAGGTTGTCATCGGAATATCGTTTAAATCGATACCTGCACCCGGTTGGAAGCCCGGAAAGAGTTTATTAGCCTATTAATTACTTCATTAGCAGCTTGTGAATAGTCTTTTTGTTGCAAGGACGTGGCGGTGGAACAAACCCAAGTGCTGAACACGGGCGCGGAGGTCGAGTCGGGAGGCGTTACGGTCGTAGCGAGCGCAGAGTTGGTGCCAATGGAGTCTTTACCCAGAGACTTGGTTTTAGTAGAGAATTCAGGAACGATGCTAGACTTAGAACTGATGGTCCGAAGAACCATTGAACGAGGTTACTCAAACACCAAAGAACTGGCACCTTCTATTTGGGGTCACAGGATTTTTCTACTGCATTGGCTGATGGAAAGCAGGTGTTTGTAGTTAGTGGAACCTGGGAATGACTGGGATCTAAACGAGGCGATTAAGGCCCAACTCCTGAGGAAGATAGCCAGGTGCCGGAAGGGACCATGACACTTTTTATTTTATTAACTTACGAAACACCGTCTTTTATTTCTTTGCCTTACAGTTCATAGCATCAGCATCGTTTCTGAGCTCTGTATATGGTTCCCTTACTATTTCTGTGCCTCTCCTCTACGATAAGCTAAAATCTTGAAAATAAGGTCACACGTTATGTTTGACTCCCTATAGAACAGTGGGATGAGAAATTGAAGAGAGATCCAACAGGAGAAGAAATCAATCATGACGGAACGGCAGGACAGATTCGATGGGCCGAATGGCCGGATCCTTTGTAACATGGCCTTTTGTCTACCAACTTCACCAGCTACTTTGAGGGATCTCTGACCATAGACCATAATATATAGGAGCAGGACTTGGCCACTGGGTTTGTGACAGAGAGCGTTCGGGAAACACACTCCTTACACACTCGCCGTCCTGCTGTCGTTCGGCTGAATGTACTCGATTCAATGTGTTCATAAAAGGGTTTTAAACAGAGGGGATAAGCTCGGGCTGGCTTTGTGGTGCGTTTCCCAACACATACGGTGAGATATTTAATGTCTCTGGTGATGGGGACGGGTAAATGTGTAAATGTCGTTTGTATACTGGGTACAGACAGATAATTCTGTTTATACAAGAGCTCGTATAAAAGTGAGAAGTGATTTCAGCCATTTTTTGTCGAAATGCTTAACGGGAAGGTGAGATGGGGAAACTTCACTCAGGTAGTAAGAGTGTGGAACGAGCTGCCAGCGCAAGTGGTGGAAACGGGTTTGATTTCAACATTTAAGATTAATTTGGATATGTACATGGATAAGAGGGGTACCGAGTCGATGGGTCTAGGCACCATAGTTGTTCGGCACCAGTTAGATGGGCCGAATGTTCTGTTTCAGTTCTATGATTCTATGTTCACCACGGTCAGCAACGGCTCTCTGACAGTGGATCCCGCATTTCCGCCCTCTCACGGTGATTTTCCCCAGGTAAAGCAGATATGAACCAGTAACCGACATGCAGCAGCCATTCAGATATATTTTAATTTGCTTTTTACTTTGTGTTTTTGTCATTTAAACATGTGGTGTGGCTCCTACATCACGATGGTAGGATGTCTACTGATGATCAGCCTTCCACCCTGAGTGTGGCCAGTCTCACAGGTAACAACAAACCAGCTCATCATTCCAGAAGATTTTATCCACAGCGTAACCATCGGGGCCCAGTTTTGTATAGAATCCTCAAATGTCTTCACATTCAGGAGTGTAGGAATCTGCCGCGGGAAGAGGAGGGTTAATGTAGAGCTGGCTGGTTTACAATGAGGGATGTTTACATTCCAGCAGCCTTTCCCCGACCGCTTCAGGTTCAAGTTCCAGCTTGTCATGATTCAGCCGTACACCAACATTCAGCGAAAACTAAACGTGCCGTGGTAAAATCCCTATGCCTCTCGAAAGACATCCAGGTCTTTCCTATCAGGAGGAGACAAGACCCGACACAAAATTCTCAGTGTTGTCTAACTAGACTTTTGGAGAGCTGCAACATGGTTCTTGAGATAAATGCCACGACTGATGGCCAACACACCATACGCATTCTGAAACACACCACCAGCTTCATGGTAAGGATGTGATGATGCAGCAGCGGGGAAATATCCCCCTTGTTTGTGACCTCCTGGTGGATAAACCGTAACCCTTCACCCTGCCACTTTGAATTGGCTCACGTCCTCATTATCTAGGCACCGCACATGTCTTTATTGGGATCTTCCACCTCGATAAACCCGTTTTAACGTTTAAAGTTACGTGTATGTTCAGCATGGGGTTATTACTTGTGGACTGGGAGAGCCCCCACAGTTACACACTGTCAAGGAAATCTGCTTTTCGCCCCTCAGATTGGCTCCGTTTAAAGTTGGGATTCTGTGCCTCCCCCTCCCGGAGTGTTCTGCCCAACCCCCAACAGGTCTCGGCATTGTTTTACCAAACCTGTTTGTCTGCTTCGGCTGCAAGTCCTTATTGTTGCTAGGATACTGGCCTGTGTGTTGGTTTATTCCGCTCGAGGTATGTAAGTGGTTCGGGTTTAGAAATACAATTGGTGAGGCGGAATCTTAATATTGATTTTGTTTCAGGACCCCCTGTCTCAGCAAGTGAACAGTACATTAACATTAAACACGCTCCAACAGAGAATCATTCTTCACAAACAAAAACAACTAGAACAATCTGCTCCGGATTCCTTGTGTCATTTAGAAGAAAGTTTTCCGATTTTGCCGAGCGGTACAAAATCCCACTGGGACGTGAGTGTGAGTAGACGGAGTGATTCAGGGGCAGAATAGATACAGTGGAAGCACACCCCTTTCCGAGTGATGGCGGCTACAGTCGATGATCCTCAAATTCATTTTGAAGTATAATTGTCATTCGACCGTACTCCTGTTTACAAGAGAGCACGGTCTCTTCCCCTGAGGACAATCTCACTTGACGGTATCTGTGGTTTTCATATCATGGTCCCGTTATGGTTCAATAGCAGTATCCTGGGCTGACTCCCAGAAACTCACCGAGTTCCCGAGACTGTAATCCCTGTTTCTGAGTCTGCCTCTGACATTCCCAAGTTTTTAACCTATGATGATCCCGGGAAATTTCCCAAGACTATTCCAACTATTGTCACAAAACTGAACCTGAGGAACTCTTCTGACTGAATTCGCATTCATAAAGGGGATGAGTGGAAGACAGCTTTTAATACCCCGACAGGTCAGAATGAATATTTATGACTAACTATCGCAGATGTGAGGTGTTGTATTCCTGGACGACCTCCTGTCATGTGTAAGCAATCTAGTGAAGAGAAAGTGTAGAGAAAGGGGTGGATACAACCCCGTCCATCACAGGCAAACCCATCCACACCATTGTATACATTCCCATGGAACACTGACAAAAGACGCCCACTATTCAGGACATGCCCTCTTCTCGTCACTACATCTGGGAGAGGGATACTGGACCCTTATGGTCCGACGCCACCAGGTACAGGACCAGTTGTTCCCCTACAACCATCAGGCTTCTGAACCACTGTGGCTAACTTAAATCACCAACAAATCTCAACTCGTTCCACAACCTACAGACTCACATTCAAGGAGATTACAACTCAATGTCATCATCATTTTTTTTTTATTTGCAAATTTATTTTCCCTGTACGTTGGTTGTTTCTCCATCTTTGACTCTCCCTGCGTAGTGTTTATTAAATTCAGTTGTGTTTAATTTTCTTCTAAGCAGCTACAAGAAATGGAATCTGCCCATGAGGTATGTGGTAATGTATGCGGGTTTTGATAATAACTTTGCTTGGAACTGTCAAGAAAGTATGTAGGTTTGATTTATTGCTATGAGGGTGTGGATGGTGATGAAGATTTCACAAGAACTGATATAATCAGCCGGATTTGCTGTATCCAGTCCCCGGGTGGAACAACATTCTGATCAACATTGAACACTGAACAATGAAGTCCAGAAACATAATATTAAAGTATCATTTAATGCCCCACTAAACTAATGCCATCGGCTGATATAATACCCTCACTTGTCCATTCCCTGCTCATTCAAACACCTATTTAAAAGGGACTTTATCGCCTCTGTCATACTTGCCTCGAGTATCAGCCCTGGAAGGGCATTTCATGCACCCACCAAAATATGTGAACAAAAACTTGCCCGGCATATTTCCATTCAGATTAACTCCCCTCAGTGTAAATGCATGCCTGCTAGTCTGTGATATTTCAGTCCTGGGACAACTACGCCAGTTGTCTATTCTATAACTCTGTGATCGTACAAAGATTTGTTAAATCTCCCTTCAGCCTCCACAACTCCAGAGAAAACAACATGTTTGGCCAAACTCTGCTTATAATCAACGTCAGATCTCAGCAAGTGCTACAAATGCCTATTCACCTACTCACACACCAATATTCAAGGTCAGAAACAGTACCCCCAGAAGAGGTGACCCTTCACCTGTGAGATTGTTGGGGACAGGGACTCGTTCCAGTCTCCTCTGCAGTGACCAGACCTGATACCTACTGGGGAAAATTTTGTTCAGTAATTTTGCTATATTCACCATGGCATATGATTCCGGGTTCATGGGGATGATTAAGGGATATACGCATGAGGGAGCGTTTGGCAGCTGGAATTTAGAAGAATTCAGGGTATCTCACTGAAACGCACCGAATGTTGAAACGTGGTGGATGCGGAGAGATGTTTCCTGTGGTGGGGGTATCCCGAACTAAATGGCTGAGCTTCCAAATTGAGGGGAGACCGTTTAGAACAGAGGGAAGGAAGATTTGTTTCTTTTTATTCAAATTAACGAATCTGTGGAATGTGGTGGAGACCAAGTCCATGGGCACATTTCAAGCGGAAATTGATATTTCCAGACTAGTCAGGACCTCAAAGGATATGACAAGCAAGCAGGCGTATTTTAGTTGATTGGGATTTGGGATCAGCCATGAAGGACTGGCGGAGCAGACTCGATGGACTGAATGGCCTAACGCTGCTCCTATGTCATGCGGTCTGATGGACAGCATCTCCTGTTGGCTACCCATTGTAATTCCACACCCCATTCCCATTCCAACATGCCTGTCCATGGCCGACCATTCTGCCACGATGACCCTACTCCCCGGTTGGAGGAGCAACATCATACTCCGGCTGCCTACATTACAGCATGAATATTGATTTCCCCAACTTACAGAAAATTCTCCCCTCCTCCAGTTTGGCTTTCCTTTCGCCTCCTGTCTTCTCCTCACATCTCCAGCACCTTCCTCAGATACCTCTCCTCCTTACGTTTCTGCAATTGTCCGCATTCCTCTCCTCTCAGATTCCTTCTTCAGATGTTTATCTCTTCTCCCTATCACCTCCCATCTTCTTACTTCATTTCTCTTCCTTCACCCATTTATCTATTACCTGTCTGCTTGTATTCCCTCCCCTCCCAAACCATTCTCATTCTCCCTTCTGCCTCCTTCCTTTCCAGTCCGCAAGAAGGGTCTCGACCCGAACCGTAGACTTATAATTCATCTCCATAGATGCTGCCTGATCTGCTGTAATTCCCCATTGTCATTAAAACATGCCTGTTCATGGTCTCCCCAGTTGGAAGAGTAACATCACACTCCGGCTGCCAAAACTCCAACCTTCCAGCATGAACATTGTCTTCCCCAACTTCTGAGAAATTTTCCCCGTCTCCGCCTTCTCCTATTCTCCATTGCGGCTCCCCTGTCTCTTCCTGTCTTCTCCTCACATCTCCATCACCTTCCTCTGGTACACCCCCCCCCCCCACCTTCTCATTCATCTATTCCACGCTTCTCTCCCGAACAGATTCCTTCTTCATCTGTTTATCTCTTCTCCCTATCACCTCCCAACTTCTTACTTCATCTCCCTTCATCCAACCACTCACATTTCAACTCACCTAATCCCTGCCCACTTGTGCACCTTCCATACCCACGCCATTCTTATTTTCACATCTGACCCCTTCCTTTTCAGTCTGCAAGAAGGGTCTCGACCTTGAACCAGCAACTCATTATTCATCTCCATAGATGGTGCCTGATCTGATGAGTTCCTTCAGCATTTTGTGTGCATTTGACTGTTAATAAAAATCGCAAAGAACAATGGTCCAGTGCAGATCCCTGCAGAACACCACATGTCACTGACCTCTATGCAGAATACCCTCTATCTACATCCACCCTCCAATTCTGGGAGACAAGCCAATTCTGCATCCACACAGCCTTGTCTCCCTGCATCCCATGCCCCCTGACTCTCTGAATACACCCATCCACTGCTCTAACTTCAATACACTTTGTCACATCCTCAAAAAATTCAATATTAGAGATGGTAGTTTAAGGTTGAAATGTGAACAATTTAAAGGCACTCCTTCACTGAGAGTGTGGTGTGTGTGGAATGTGAACAATTTAAAGGCATTTCTTCACGGAGAGTATGGTGTGTGTGGAATGTGCTGCCAGCGGAAGATCAATTTGAACATTGATGAGAGGTTTGGATGACTACATGTGTAGCAGGGGTATGGTCCAGTATAGGTCGGTGGGACCAGGCGGAATAATAGTTCAGTAAGGACTAGACGGGCTGAATGGCCTTTTGTGCTGTCGTGCTCAAATAAATAATACTAGAGTGATGTCAAAGTGCAGGTAACATTATGTTGGAACAGTGACGACCCCCAAGTTTCAGGAACTCCATTAATGACATTATAGTCACACCAGTTGGTTGTCATAGAGAATTTGTTGTACTGTTAGACCTGTGCATAAACATTTTATTCAATCATCAGGACCTAGACTGTTACTTCATGAATTCTTTCTGCTATCAAAATGGAGCTTTACTGGTAATTTTGTTAAATGGGAATGTAAAAGCTGTACTAACTTCATACTCGGGTAGATCAGCTTTCACTGTTCTCCTGGTGTGCTATGGTCTGCATGAGGGAACTTTCCCATTTCCACAGTACTTCACAAACCTCCTGTTTACTACCAACACCATTCCTTACAGTGTCTACAATTCAATTTCCCCGCACCTGTGTCTCAAGTAAAGTGGGTTAGATAATTGTTTTCCAAAATCAATGAGAGCACTAAACCATAAGACACAAGAGCAGAATTAGGTCATTTGTTCCATTACTACGGCTCAGCCGTTCCATCATGGCAAATTTATTAGCCCTCTGAACCACATCCTTCTGCCTTCCCCATAATTTTCACACATTGACCAATCCAGAAACGATCAACCTTTGCCTTAATACACCGAGTGATGAGGCCTCCGCCGCCGTCTGTGAAGAGAAATTTCACAGATTCACCACACTCTTCATAAAGAAATTCCTCCCCATTTCCTTCAGGACAGAGTCTAGTCCAACACAGGCAAACCTCTCCACACCACTGAACACATTCAGATGGACCACTGCCTCAAGAAAGCAGCATCCATCATCGAGGACGCCCAGCATTCAGGATATGCCCTCTTCTCACCACTACATCTGGAGACTTCTTGGTCTCCAGGACCAGTCATTGTCTTACAGACATCAGGCTCCTGAAGCAGTGTGGATAATTTAACCAAGCAACAAATACCAACTGATTCCACAACCGACAGACTCACTTTCACAGAGTCTACAATATTATTTTTATTTGCACCTTTTATTTTCCCTGCACATTGCTTGTTTTGTCCGTCCCTGTCTCTTCCTGCATCGTTTTTAATACATTCCGTTGTGCTTTCATTTGTTTTGTACAGAATCTTCCAATATCTTCTCATTCAGAAGTGTAGGAATCTGCCGAGGGAGAAGGAGGGTTAATGTAATCGGATGTTTACATTCCAGCAGCCTTTCCCCGACCGCTTCAGGTTCAAGTTCCAGTTTATTGTGATTCAGCACACAGCTAAAACTAAAGAATAATTTTATATGCACGCTCTCGAGAAACTGCCATGTCTGTCCTATCAGGAGGAGACCCGGACTGACAGAAAATTCTCAGTGTTGCCTACCTAGACTTTTCGAGACCTGCAACATAGTTCTGCAGATAAATGCCCCGACTAATGAAGGTCCGAATACCATACGCTTTCTTCAACCCCCTACCAGCTTCGTTATAAGAATGTGATGATGCGTGCAGGGGGAAAATACCACTCTAGGTTTGCCGATCTCCTAGTGGACATACCGCCTCCCTTGACCCTGCCACTTTGATTTGGACACCTCTTTATTGTCCAGATCCGTCACTTGTCTTTATTGGATTCTTCCTCCTCGTTAAATCCATTTTAAAGTTTACAATGATCAGTGGTGGGGTTATTAGTTATGGACTGGGAGAGACAACACAGTGTCGCCCTGTCCTGTCGCTTTCTCAAGAGAATCTGCTGTTCGCCCCTCAGACGGGCTCCGTTTAAAGTTGGGATTCTGTGCCTCCCCCACCCCACCCCACCCCACCCCGGAGTGCTCTGCCCAACACCCAACAGTTCTCGGCATTGTTTTACCAAACCTGTTTGTTTGCCTCGGCTGCAAGTCCTGACTGTTGCTGGGATACCGGCCTGTGTGTTTGTTTAGTTTGTTTAGTGTGTAAGGGGTTCTGGTTTAGAAATACAATTGGACAGGGTGTTGTTGAGCCGGAATTTTAATATTGAATATGGTTCAGGACCCCCTGTGTGAGAAAGTGAACAGTACATTAACATTGAATAAGGTGCAACAGAGATCCATTCTTCACAAACAAAAACAACTAAAACAATTAGCTCCAGATTCTTTCTGTCGTTTGGAAGAATGTCTTCCGATTTTACCGAGCGGTACAAAATCCCACTGGGACGTGAGTGTGAGTAGACAGAATGATTCAGGTGCAGAAAGAGACAACGTGGAAATACCCCCCTGTCCGATTTAGGGACCTGCCCAGCGCATGGAAGACTCCTTCTCTCCCTCAGGACCCGAAATGCTGGTCAAGGACAAGTATATTCAAGAGGCTCTTTCCGCAGGGTTTTTCAGATCCTGCACTTCCCTAGCGGGAGCAGAGTTCTTTGTGTGATCAGAAAGATGGGCGTCTGACAGGTTGCATTAATTAAATTGGCTTTAACAAAAATAACAGTGTGACTCACTCCCACTTGTCAATAACTAACACAGTGTTTGAATCACTGCAAGGGTATTCTCGTAAAACTGAACCTGAGGAATGCCTCTAACTTAATTCGTATTCATTAAGGGGGCGAGTGGAAGACAGCATTAATACACGACAGATCATTATGAATGCTGATTGATAATATCCAGTTGTGTTTCAGACATTTATTAATGACATTCTGAGGGGAATGCTTGACAAGTTTGTATTCGTGCACCTCGATGACATTCTGATCTTTTGAAACTCTTATGGGGAGCAGGTAACACATGTACCTGTATCTTCAGTCCCTGTTCAGGAATCGCCTGTCTATGAAAATAGAGAAGAGTGGGTTCCACATCCCCAGTTGGGATTTGTCATCTCCCAAAGAAATCAGAAAAACCACGTGCCATGTGGGACTGGCCTACATGACCTACAGCCAATGACACTGGAATACAAGAATTGTAAGAAAGGAGCATAAAAGCAGACGCTTCAAGTGCGCAGGCGGGTGTAACTCTGTAGGAGACCAGCTATCGCAGATGTGAGGTTGGAAACGGGTCTACGAGGAACATGCGGCCTGCAGAAGAAAGTCCTTTTTCACTGGTCTTATATTTCCTGTCCTTTGACCCTTCATAGGTCAGGAAAACTTAGTTGGTGAGCTCAAAGACCCCACTTGTCCATTTTCTTCACATTCATGTACATACTTCAGAGTCTCTTTCTATTTGTTCTCGAGTATTCTTCATTGTATTTGTTTCGAGTATCACCCCTGAAGGGCACCACAATGTGTCAACAAAAATTGCCCCGCACACCTCCTTTCAACTTAACCACTCTTGGCACACATGCATACCACCTAGTCTGTGATATTTCACTGCTGGGACAACAAAACCAATTGCTTATTCTATCTGTGACTCTGTAATCTTACAAACATTTGTTAAATTATCCTGCAGCCTCCGCAGCTGCAGAGAAAACACGTTTGTCCAATCTCTGCTTGTTATCTGCCTCGTGTCTCAACAAGTGTTACACCTGCCAATTCACCTCCTTACCTCCCAATATTCAAGGTCCCAAAGAGTACCCCCAGGGGAGATGACAATTCACCTCCTTACCTACCAATATTCAAGGACCCAAAGAGTCCCCCCAGGGGAGATGACAATTCACCTCCTTACCTACCAATATTCAAGGTCCCAAAGAGTCCCCCAGGGGAGATGACAATTCACCTCCTTACCTACCAATATTCAAGGTCCCAAAGAGTCCCCCAGGGGAGATGACAATTCACCTCCTTACCTACCAATATTCAAGGTCTCAAAGAGTCCCCCCAGGGGAGATGACAATTCGCCCGTGAGTTTGTCGGGGTCACCGACTGTATCCAGTCTCTTCTGTAGTGACCAGACCTGACAGCTATTGGGGCACTGCTTGGTTGAGTACTTTTGTCCTTTCTGGGTGATTCCAGGTTCACGAGGATGATTGCGGATATGAAAGGGTTAACATATGATAAACATTTGGCAGCTTTCGACATGTGCTCTTGCTTGCTATTTCCTCAACGAATTCCAACAGATCTGTCAGACAAGATTTTCCCTGAGAGAAACTGTCCAGACATTGGCCTATTTTCTCATGAGTCTCCAAACAGCCCGAAACCTCATCCTGACTAATCGACTCCAACATCAAC
Organism: Hemitrygon akajei; assembly: GCF_048418815.1. Classification (NCBI taxonomy): domain Eukaryota; kingdom Metazoa; phylum Chordata; class Chondrichthyes; order Myliobatiformes; family Dasyatidae; genus Hemitrygon; species Hemitrygon akajei. The sequence goes on from NW_027332071.1 coordinate 53,713, forward strand.
ACTGAGCTCAAGCTGTTGATTCCTTCCCTTCCTGAAGAGTGCAGTGACAATTGCAATTTTAGCCTTTCAGACTTTTAACCAACTCCCACATCCATTTGCAAATCCTGTTGATCAATTTGCTCCACTTTATGATATTCCTGGACGACCTGCTGTAATTGTTACTTAAATAACCTAGTGAAGAGAAAGTGTAGAGATAGAGGTGGATACAGCCCAGTCCATCACAGGCAAACCTCTCCACACCATTGAATACATTCACATGGACCAGTGGCACAAGGAAGCAGCATCCTTCACCAAGGACGACGACCATTCAGGATATGCCCTCTTCTCACCACTACATCGGTGAGAGGGATACTGGACTCTTTTAGTCTGGCAGTTGTTATCAGAAACAGTTGTAATCTGACAACCATCAGGCTCCTGCACCAGTGTGGATAATTTCAATCAGCAACAAATTACAAACTGATTCCACAACCTACACTTCGTTTTATGATTTTTATTTTATTTTCCCAGACCATTGGTTGTTTCTCCGTCTTTGACTCTTCCTGCATATTTTTAAGTAAATTCTGTTGTGTTTTTTAATTCTTCTGAACGGCTGAAAGTTTTGAATCTCCGTGAAGTATGTGGTAACGTGTACGTGCTTTGATAATAAATTTACCCGGAATTGTCACAAAAGAAATGTAGGTTTGATTTATTGCTATAAGGGTGTGGATGGTGATGAAGATTTCACAATAACTGATATAATCAACTGGATTTGCTCTATCCAGTCCAAGGGTGGAACAACATTCCTTTCTTTTTACAATATTCTTTATTCAGAAGGAAAAAAAAACAAGATTTACAGAGTGCAACACATAGATACATCTCAACATAACTTGTGTACATTCATATATTGTAATAAAATTGATCAAAATGCTATAGCGTAACACATAAAGGTATACCACTCTGTAATCAAAAATTTAAAGATAGTTCATACATCATTAAAGAAATTTTTTTTACCAAATACCAAAGAAAAAAACTGTTATACTTTATAAATTGGAAAAGTAATTTAGGAAAGGTCCCCGGATTTCATAAAAAAATTGTTTCGAATTTAAGACTGAGCAGCTGATCTTTTTCTAAATTTAAATAAGACATAATATCACGTAGCCATTGGAGATGTGTAGGAGGGGTAGACTCCTTCCATTTTGGGCACCTCTGGAAGGGAATTTCATTCACCCATCACAATACGTCAATAAATCATGCCCCGCAAATGTCCTTTCAACATAGCCCCTCTCAGCATAAATACATGCCACCTAGTCAGTGATATTTCAATCACTGAACAACAAAACCCATTGTCTATTCTATCTGTGACTCTGTAATTCTTACAAACACTTGTTAATTCTCCCTTCAGCCTGGACACTAATTGTTAATTGCCCCTTCAGGTTGGGCACAGGTTTTTCCAATCTCTGCTTTTAATCTCCGTTGTGTCTCAGCAATTGCTACACTGTCCCATTCACCTCCTCAATCACCAACATTGAAGAATCCTAACAGACCCCACCCGATGAAGTGCCACTTTGCCTGTGAGTTTGTCAGGGTCACCGATGGCGTCCAGTCTGCTCTTCAGTCGCGAAACCTGACACCTGTTGGGGACCTGTTTTGTTCAGTACGTTTGCTCTATCGAAAACAACGGATGATTCTGGTTTCACAAGTATGATTTCAGGGATGATGGGGTTTATATACGAGGAGAGTTTACTGGAATTTAGAAGAATCCGGGGGAGATCTGATTGTAACCTCCAGCACGTTGAAAGGACTAGATAATTTGTATGTGAAAATAATGTTTCCTCTGAAGGGGGTATCCAGAACTGGAGGGCAAAACTAAGGCACGGCCACCTAGAGCAGAGTTAAAGAGGAATATTTTAGCCAGAGAGTAGTGAATCTGTGGAATGTGCCCGAGGCCAAGTACGAGGGTATTTTTGAAGCGGAAATTGATAGGTTCCTGATTGGTTAAGACATCAAAGGATATGTTGAGAAAGCAGGAACATGGTGTCGAGTGGAATCCGGGTCGGCCAAGCTGAAATGGTGCAGCAGACTGGATGGGCTGAATGGCCTAATCCTGCTCCTATGTCTTATGGACAGAATCTCCTGCTGGCCACCGATTGTAATTCCCCTTCTCTTTCTCATTCCAACATGCCTCTCCATGCCCTCCCCACTGCCTCTGTGACACGACTCCCCGGTTGGAGGAGTAACACCACGTACTCGGCCTCCACCACATTCCACAGATTCATTACTCTCCAGCTAAAGTATTCCTCCTTAACTCTGCTCTGAGTGGTCGTCCGGCTGCCGAGCCTCTAACCTGATGGCATGAACGCTGATTGCCCCGGGTTCCGGTATTTATCCCCCCTCCCCTTTCTCCCATTCTCCATTCTGGCTTCACTCTCACATCCCCTTTTCTCCTCACATCCCTTCCTGGGGTACACCTCCTCCTTACCGTTCCCCCATGGTCCACACTCCTATCAGATTCCTTCTTCAGCCATTTATCTTTTTTCCCTGTCACCTCCCAGCTTCATACTTCATGTCCCTTCCCCCACCTACTCACCTTTCCCCTCACCTATCACCTGCCCGTTTGTTCCCCTTCCCCTCTCACGCCATTATTATTCTCCCTTCTGCTCCCTTCCTTTCCATGAAGGGTCTCAGCCTGATCCGTCAACTCATTATTCATCTCCATAGATGCTGCCTGATCTGCTGAGTTCCTCCAGGATTTTATTTTTATTATGCTGTTATAAAAATCGCAAAGATCAATGTGCCCAGAGCGGATCCCTGCAGAACACCACATGGCACTAACCTCCAGGCAGAATACCCTGTATCTGAACCACCCTCTACCTACTATGGAGAAGACAATTCTGTATCCGCACATCCTGTGCCTCCTGACTCTCTGAATGAGCTTACCATGAGGAACCGATACCTCGCCAATATACACCACATCCACTGCTCTAACTTCATCAATACACTCTGTCATATCCTGAAAGAATTAAATCCAGATGTTTACAAAGATGTTACTGACTCCAGAAGCTCTTGGTTATAGGGAAAAATTGAATGGGTTAATTTCAGTTCGAAGGAGAGGTGATTTGATAGGTGTGTATAGTTTACGAGGGTATAGATTGGGTGGCTAAAATTGTCCAGTTAGCTTGGGCAAACTACATGCGGAGATGATCGGTTAAGGGCGAAAGGTGAAAATTTTAAGGGAACATCCTCACTGAGAGTGTGGTGGGTGTGTGGAACGAGCTGCCAGCAGAAGTTCAACATTGACGAGAGTTTTGGATGACTACATGTGTGGGAGAGTTCAGTACAGATCGGTGGGAGCAGGCAGAGTAATAGCTCGGCAAGGTCTAGACGGGATAAATGGCTTTTTCTCCCTCCTCGAAGTTCCGTGCCGATCTGCTGGAAACCGGCTCAACTGCTCTTCCTCCATAGATCCGGTTTCAGGATGTCTCGGCAAGATCTCAGACTCCTGTTCATGAACATCATTGCAGGTGTTTGATTTGTCATCGCATGGACTGAGTTCCAATGCACCAAAAAGAAAAAAGCTTTTCACCTTATGCTTCAGAGAAATGTCCTCCTTGTCCATTGTGGAAAGTTTGGATAAAACTTTCAACTAACCCATTAGTTTCTGTGTGGTGGTCATCTGATTTGAAATATTTGATGCCATTTCCCTGCATGAATAGTCTAAACTCCCCTGACGTCTATTCTGGTCCATTTTCACACATAATTTGTTCACCATCAGCAACTTGTGGAGAAGGAAGTTGTCAGAGTGGAGGAAGAGCAGAGTGATCGACTTCACTGGTATGACTATCTGCCACCTCGAATGAACATCCACAGCAGCCAGAAACACAGAATCCATGAAAAGCCCAGCAAAGTCAATATGCACATCCATCCACAATGAAGACGGCCATTCCCACGGGTGTAACGGTGCCTGTAGGGGTGCATTTTGAACTTCGTGGCATCCCAAACAGCTTTTGTCCAAGTCTGCAATCTGTCTATATACTCCCAGCCAGCACAGTTAACTTTCATCTTCACTGTATCCAGCTGTCTTTCCTGCAGACTTTCTAACGCCCTGATGCACAGTTTACAGGGAAATACATCACGAGGTCAACACATCAGCATTCTTTGACGTACCAACAGTTGGTCTCATCTCTCTGAGAGCTCTGGAAATATAGGGCTGCCTATGAGCTGGCCATCCTCGCATGGTGATTTCATGGACTTCCGACAATGTTGGGTCATTCCTGTTTCTCTTTGTGTTACTGAATGTGTTACTGGAGTTGAAGTCTAAAATGTCGACTGGACTCTTTTCAATAGATGCTGCCTGGCCTGATGAGCTCCTCCAGCATTTTGTGTGTGTCGCTTGGACTTCCAGCATCTGCAGATTCTTTCATGCAAAGGCCTTTTTCCTTGGAGCGACGGAGGATGACAGGTGATCTGATAGAGGTGTTTTAGGCTGAAATGGCTAGCACGAGAGAGTATTGTTTTAAGTTGCTTGGAAGTAGGTACAGAGGAGATGTCAGGAGTAAGTTTTTTTACGCAGATTGTGATGAGTGCTTGGAATGGGCTGCCGTCGACAGTGGTGGAGGCGGAAACAACAGGGTATTTTAAGAGACTCCTGGAGCTTACAGAGCGCTATGGGTAAGCCTAGGTTGTTCTAAGGGAGGGACATGTTCGCATTAGGGTTTGTAGGGCTTGTATTGAGCTGTAGGTTGTCTGTGTTTCTATGTTACAGACCTCGAGCAGACTAAGCAAACACACAGGCCGGTATCCTAGCAACAGTAAGGACTCACAGCCGAGGCAGACAAACAGGTTTGGTAAAACAATGCCGAGGACTGTTGGGGGTTGGGCAGAACACTCCGGGAGGGTGAGGCACAGAATCCCAACTTTAAATGGAGCCCGGCTGAGGGCCGAAAAGCAGATTCCCTTGAGAAAGCCTCAAGACAGGGCAAAACTGTGTTGTCTCTCCCAGTCAATGAGTAATAACCCCACCAGCTGAGCATACAGGTAACTTCAAACATTAAAATGAGGTTAATGAGGAGAAAGACACTTGGGGGACCTGGATAATGAAGACGTGGGCCATCTCAAAGTTGGGATAGTGAAGGGATACGGTGTATCCACTAGGAGGTTGACAAACCTAGAGGGATATTTTCCCCGCTGCCCGTATCCTTACAATGAAGCTGGTCGGGTGTTTAAGAAAGCGTATGGTGTGTTGGACTTCATCAGTCGGGACATAGATAGATAGAGATAGATAGATAGATACTTTATTCATCCCCATGGGGAAATTCAACTTTTTTTTCCAATGTCCCATACACTTGTTGTAGCAGAACTAATTACATACAATACTTAACTCTGTAAAAAAATATGATATGCATCTAAATCACCATCTCAAAAAGCATTAATAATAGCTTTTAAAAAGTTCTTAAGTCCTGGCGGTAGAATTGTAAAGCCTAATGGCATTGGGGAGTATTGACCTTTTCATCCTGTCTGAGGAGCATTGCATCGATAGTAACCTGTCGCTGAAACTGCTTCTCCGTCTCTGGATGTTGCTATGTAGAGGATGTTCAGAGTTATCCATAATTGACCGTAGCCTACTCAGCGCCCTTCGCTCAGCTACCGATGTTAAACTCTCCAGTACTTTGCCCACGACAGAGCCCGCCTTCCTTATCAGCTTATTAAGACGTGAGGCGTCCCTCTTCTTAATGCTTCCTCCCCAACACACCACCACAAAGAAGAGGGCGCTCTCCACAACTGACCTATAGAACATCTTCAGCATCTCACTACAGACATAGAATGACGCCAACCTTCTAAGGAAGTACAGTCGACTCTGTGCCTTCCTGCACAAGGCATCTGTGTTGGCAGTCCAGTCTAGCTTCTCATCTAACTGTACTCCCAGATACTTGTAGGTCTTAACCTGCTCCACACATTCTCCATTAATGATCACTGGCTCCATATGAGGCCTAGATCTCCTAAAGTCCACCACCATCTCCTTGGTCTTGGTGATATTGAGACGCAGGTAGTTTGAGTTGCACCATATCACAAAGTCCTGTATCAGTTTCCTATACTCCTCCTCCTGTCCATTCCTGACACACCCCACTATGGCCATGTCATCAGCGAACTTCTGCACATGGCAGGACTCTGAGTTATATTGGAAGTCTGATGTGTACAGGGTGAACAGGACCGGAGAGAGTACGGTTCCCTGCGGCGCCCCTGTGCTGCTGACCACCGTGTCAGACCTACAGTCTCCCAACCGCACATACTGAGGTCTATCTGTCAAGTAGTCCACTATCCAATCCACCATGTGAGAGTCTACTCCCATCTCCGTTAGTTTGTGCCTTAAGATCTTGGGCTGGATGGTGTTAAAGGCACTGGAGAAGTCAAGGAATGTAATCCTCACAGCACAACTGATCCCCTCTAGGTGAGAGAGTGATTTGTGCAGCAAATACGTGATAGCATCCTCCACTCCCACCTTCTCCTTATACGCAAACTGAAGAGGATCCCGGGCGTGCCTGGTTTGTGGCCTCAGATTCTGTATTATCAGCCGCTCCATGGTCTTCATCACGTGCGACGTCAAGGCAACAGGTCTGAAGTCATTCAACTCCTTTGGCTGTGGTTTCTTCGGTACCGGGACAATACAGGATTTTTTCCACTGTCTGGGTACTCTTCTCTGCTCCAGGCTCATGTTGAAGATGCGCTGTAGTGGTTCTCCCAGCTCAGTCGCACAGGCCCTCAGTAATCGTGGGGAAACTCCATCCGGTCCAGCCGCCTTGCTGGTACAGATCTTCCTCAGTTGACCTTCCACCTGTGCAGCCGTAATCCTGGGCGTGGGCAAGGTCTCCTGTGAGTGGCTATTTTCCTGTGAGGGAAGTAAGCCTGGTGTGGATTTCTGCGGTGAGGATGAGATTGAGCTGTCGAACCTGTTGAAGAAGTTGTTCAGCTGGTTCGCTTTCTCCACATCTCCACTTATGTTCGCCCTCCGCTTTGCACCGCATCCGGTGATGATCTTCATCCCATCCCACACCTCCTTCATGCTTTTTTTCTGCAGCTTTTGTTCTAGCTTCCTCCTATACTGCTCCTTTGCCCCCCTTATCTGTACTCTGAGTTCCTTCTGAACTCTTTTAAGCTCCAACCGATCACCATCTTTAAAGGCCCTCTTCTTCTGGTTTAGGAGGCCTTTGATGTGACTAGTGATCCAGGGCTTATTATTGGGATAGCAGCGAACAGTTCTAACAGGGACAACTGCATCCACACAAAAGTTAATATAGTCCGTTGTGCATTCAGTGACCTCCTCAACGCCCTCACAGAGCCCCCCTTGCAGTACATCCCAGTTAGTAGTACCGAAGCAGTCTCTCAGGGCCTGTTCAGCTTCAGGAGACAGATAGATAGATAGATAGATACTTTATTCATCCCCATGGGGAAATTCAACATTTTTTCCAATGTCCCATACACTTGTTGTAGCAAAACTAATTACATACAATACTTAACTCAGTAAAAATATGATATGCATCTAAATCACTCTCTCAAAAAGCATTAATAATAGCTTTTAAAATGTTCTAAGTCCTGGCGGTTGAATTGTAAAGCCTAATGGCATCGGGGAGTATTGACCTCTTCATCCTGTCTGAGGAGCATTGCATCTGTCGCTGAAACTGCTTCTCTGTCTCTGGATGGTGCTATGTAGAGGATGTTCAGGGTTTTCCATAATTACCGTAGATTCCGGATTTTAAGCCGCTACTTTTTTCCCACATTTTGAACAGCTTTGAACTTTGCGGCCAATAATCCGAAGCGGCTAATGCATGATTTTTTTCATGCCGCCTCGTAAACATTTTGCTTTATAACAGTAGACCAATAAAATTGATGAGTAGTTCACAGAGGTCCAATGAAATTGTACGATAAATCAAGCGCACTTTCACAATTAAATTATTGTAAATCAGTCATTTGTACTCACCCTCATCAACATGGAAAACACTCGAAGCATTGTGCTGCCTACTTAGTTTAAACTATATTTGTTTTCTGTACTACATCGCGGGATGCTATGACGTCACACCCGGTTTCGCGGTGTCTTGTGGGAAAATGCCGGTTTGCGATGAAACGGGACGGAGGGAGGGAGCGCATTACGCGAGCGGCTTTGGATCTGAGCGAACTCTGCTTTTAAGTTAAAGGTATCAATAACTTTTCCTGGTAGGCTGCAATATATATATTTTTTTACCAGTCGTTAGGAGATATTGGAATGTTGTTCAGTAAAGAAGTATACGCAACGTATATTTAAAAGTAGCCGCGTACGGGCACGGTTCGAAAAAAAGCATTTGCAATATGTATTTGTTTTTGTTACCATATGGATTTAATTAAAAGTTAAAAAAATCCTCACGTGTAATATCTTTCTGTGTAAATATCTCATATTACAACGTGGGACACCTGCGGCCGAAAATCCGGTGCGGCCTAAAATCCGGTGCGGCCTAAAATCCGATGCGGCCTTTACAATTAAAAAATTGATTTTATTTCTAAAATTAGAGCCAGCGGCTTTTAATCAGGTGCGCTCTGTAGTCCGGAATCTACGGTAACTGTAGCCTACTCAGCGCCTTTCGCTCAGCTACTGATGTTAAACTCTCCAGTACTTTGCCCAGGACTGAGCCCGCCTTCCTTACCAGCTTATTAAGACGTGAGGCGTCCCTCTTCTTAATGCTTCCTCCCCAACACGCCACCACAAAGAAGAGGGCGCTCTCCACAACTGACCGATAGAACATCTTCAGCATCTCACTACAGACATTGAATGACGCCAACCTTCTAAGGAAGTACAGTCGACTCTGTGCCTTCCTGCACAAGGCATCTGTGTTGGCAGTCCAGTCTCAAGGGCCATGTTGAGCTCTCTGAAAGTCTAGTTAGACGACACTGAGAGTTCTGTGTCATTTCTGGTCTCCTCCTGATAGGAAAGTCGTGGAGGTTTTAGAGAGGGGGAGTAGGAAATTTACCCAGGGCATTGTTTTGTTTCAGCCAGTATGCGGGTGTACGGCTGAATCATGGCAAACTGGAACGTGAACTTGAAACAGTTGGGGAAAGGCTGCTGGAATGTAAACATGCCTCACCGTAGACGAGCCAGTTCTACATTAATCCTCCATCTCCCTCGGCAGAGTCCAACACTTCTGAATGTGAAGACGTTGGAGGATTCCCTCAAAGCAGCTGCACAAGTTGATAGACCGAAAGGCCATGATAGGAAGGATCACAATGGGAACGTTAGGCCCATCGAGTCTGCCTGCCATCCCACCATGACTGATTTCTTCTTCTGTGCAAATTCTGTTTGATTTCTGATCCTCAGGGTTCTTCCGGGGCCGTGTCCGTATAGTGACGCAGTGGACAGAAGCTTCTGGACTGATGAGCTTGATTGTTGTTACCTGTGAGACTGGCCACACTCAGGGGGGAGGACTGATCATCAGCAGACATCCTACCATCATGATGTAGGAACCACGAGTCATATTTAAATGACAAAAACACATTTAAAAAACAACAAATAAAAATAGCCGAATCACACCGAATCGTTGGTCACTGATTCCTACCCTGGCCAAAGCAGCGTGAGGAGAGAGTAATGAGGGACACACCATTAAAGAGTCGCTACTGACCGTGAACATAGAATTATAGAACCAAAAACAAGCCATTCATCCCACCTATCAGACGCCAAAGTACCGTGCAGCCTTGACCCATCGACCGGATGCGTCGCTCCCCAAATCCCAGCCCTCATTACCTGTGCAGATCACTCTGAAATGTGGAAACCGAAGCCGCATCCACCACTTGCGCTGGCAGCCCGTTCCACACTCTCACCCCCTGAGTGAATGTTCCCACCTCACCTTCCCCTTCGGCACTTCAATGGAAAAACGTCTGAAATAGCCTCTCACATTTTTGCAAGAGCGATCAGGCCCATTTATTGGGAACCAGGGCACACCATCTTTAATTACCCACAAAGTTTATTGAAGACTGCACCAAAGTTAGACCATGATGCAATCCACAATGTAGTTACAATCCTGTTACAAAATAAACATAATTATCTATCTGTGTCCGGTATACAAACAACATATACATATTTACGCATCCCCATCACCAGAGACATTGATGTCATGTATGTTCGGAAAGGGACCACTAAGCCAACCCGAGTTTATCAACCCGGTTTAAAACACTTTATTAAAAATAACGTTAACGACATTGAAGTGCGTACAGTGAGCCGAATGACAACAGAATGACAAGACAATATTTGCGTGTGTAAGGAGTGTGTTTATCGAGCGCTGCCCGTCACAAGCCGAATGGCCGAATCCTGCTCCTGTATCTTATGGTCTCCCATCGTCGTGGAGCCTCAAATGCGGCTGCACGTGTTGATAGACCGAAGGGCCATGAGATAAAGGAGCAAAATTAGAACATTCGGCCCTTCCAGTCTGCCTGCCATCCCATCATGACTGATTTCTTCTCCTGTGGAAACTATTTAATTTCTGATCCTTAGAGTTCTCCCGGGAGTTAAAAATAACTAGTGACCTTAATTTCAAAAGTTTGGTTTATCTTAGAGTACAAACAAACATACAAATCCTCAGCAAACTAAACAAAGAGCTGAGAACGATGACAAGAAGTGTAAGGCAAAAAAGTCAGCGCTTCTGAAAAATCTATCACTTCTATAATAAGATAAAGGAACTTACTTTGATGATGATGAATGAATTAATTAAATTCTTCTCCTGCTTCCAGCCGGGTAAAGGTGTCAACTTTAACCGATGTTTCCATTACAAACTCTGCCATCTTCATCGGGGATGATGCCTGGGCATGTCTATTCCAGTGGTATATATATTTCCGTCAGCCGCCCCGATTAGACATGCCCAGGTGTCGTCCCTGACGAAGATGCAGAGTTTGGTATTGGCATGCTGATTGAAATAGACACCTGTACCCGGTTGGAAGCCTGAGAAGAGTTTAAACGTCATCTACGCCGGGAAAGCACTGGGTCCTTTATTTTAAATTAATACGCTGCATAATTTCAGAAAATGTAGCACATGTGTAATGTGCTCAACCTTAAACAACGAAAAGTGAGAAAGGTGATATATCAGTATGGAGAGGCCACTGCACAGGATCGGAAAATGCTGCAGAAAGTTGTAAACTCAGCCAGCTCCTTCATGGGCACTGGACTCCACAGCATCCAGGACACATTCAAAAGATGATGCCACAAAAAGGTGGCATCTATCATTAAGGACCCCCATCACCCAGGACATGCCTTCCTCTAATTGCTACCATCAAGGAGGACGTACAGGGTCCTAAAGAGCCACTCATTGTTTCAGGTACAGCTTTTTTTCCCTCTGCTATAAGATTTCTGAATGGACAATGAGCCCATGAACAATTGCTCAGTATTTTTCCTCTCTTTTGCACTACTTTTAAAATATAATGTTGTACATACTTTAATTTATACTTTTGTAATTTATACTTTTTATTACTATGTGTTGCAATGTACTGCTGTCACAAAACAACAAATTTCACACATACGTTGGTGATATTAAACCTGAGTCTGATACACAAACACACACAGCTGGGCTCAGACATACAACACTCCCACATTCCTCCCTTTGTGACACCCTGCTTGCTCCACGGCCCCCGGTATGAAGCTCAAACTGTTTCAACTCCTGCCCTTTAAATTCATGGCTGAGGCTGTGTTGTGTCTGTTCACTGTTTGAGTTCAATATTAAATGAAGAGCATTGAATGGGAAGGAAGGTTTGAATACAAGAATAAAGATCTCCTCTGAAGGTATATGGGGTCCTGGTTAGAGCGTACAATGGAACACTGTGTACAGGTCTGGTCTCTCTCTCAGAGAGTCAGTCTGTGGAATGAAGGGAATGAAGCGAAGGTTTCCCAGATTGATTTGGGGGGAGGGAAGGATGAGGAGATTATACGGACAGGGTAGCGGTAGGTATGATGTTTCCCGGCTGTGGTTTGGAACCAGGGATCCAGACTCAAAATCAGAGGTCAGGTCAGCAGGATGGAGATGAGGAGAAAGTTTCTCACCCAGAGTGCGGTAAATATTTTTGTACTTTCCCCACAAGGTTTCTAAATTGAAAAGGCAAATTTGGTGTCTCAGCGATGTTGGGAACTTTGCATGAAAGTGGCGCTGAGGTGAAAGGTCAGGCATGTTCCGAATGGCGATGCATCCTCCTGTTTCTTATTTTCTAAAGCACAAGTTTGCCTTTGTGGTGAGAGCACCTCAGATCCATCAGCAGCCGCTGCAGTTATTTCATGTTCTCGTTATTTATTTCCCGAGAAAAATTTAAAAAACAAACAAACCGCTGGAGGAACTCAACGGGTCAGGCAGCAACTGCAGCGATCTGTGGGGGGAAGTGGACAATCGACATTTTGGGTTGAGACATTCCAGATGAAGGATCTCGACCAGCAAGGGCAACTGTACATTTCTCACCACAATTCTTCCAGGATCATGTTTCTTACTGCAGGTTCCAGCATGTGCAGTCTCTTGGGCCTCTCTTTTCAGAACTTCTCCCTTTCAGTCCGGCCTCAGACTGAACCAGGCTCTTCTCTCCGGCTTCATTTCTGTTCTGCTTCTTCTTCAGCCCATCACGTCTACGGGTCGCCAACAGCAGCTCGCCAGAGACCCCAATCCAGGGCCTGGGTTGATCGGCCCTGTGGCTTCTTTTTTCAGCCACGACTTCAATCGTCTTCCAGGGGATGGTCCTTCCGATCCCAGGAATGGTCCTTCTGATCCCAGGGATGGTCCTTCTGATCCCAGGGATGGTCCTTCTGATCCCAGGGATGAGGCCATTGGAGATTCAGTTGACGTTTCTGTCGCACTGATTTTTTTTCACAAGCCCAACCCTCCTCTTTTCACAGCCGGGCTTAGGCAGTCCAGGGCTACGTTTTCTTTACTGTTCCCACCTGTTAAACATTTTTCTGATCCCACCCTGATATGGAAATAGCCACATTTTTCCCCAATGAACACATCCAGCAAAACCACGGTCAGTGCCCGACACTGCAGCGTGCAGGGGATCAGCAGCTCCCCGAAAGTGAAAGCATTCTGAATCAGGAAAGTGCTGGAGTTAACATGGCTTCAAAAGGACAGGTCAACAGTTGGAACAAGGAGGAAATTTGTCCCGTCTGTCTGGATTTCTTCACCGATCCGGTGTCACTGGAGTGTGGACACAACTTCTGTCGCTCTTGTATCACACGGTGTTGGGAAAGGGAGGAGAGAAACTCCTGCCCGGATTGTAGAGAGGTGTTTGCTGACCGTACCCTCAGGGTGAATCGGGCCTTAGCAAATCTGGCTGAAAAAGCTTCAAATCAAAACCTGAATCCGAAAGGGAAGGAAATAAAACTTCACTGCGAGGAACATGAGGAAGAACTGAAGCTATTTTGTAAAACGGACAAGACACTTATCTGTGTGATCCGTAGAGATGCACAGGAACACAGAGAGCACCGCTTCATGCCGATTAAAGAAGCTGTTAATATCTACAAGGTAAAATCAACCTGAATTCGATACCGACCCCATGGTCAAGTTTATCTCCAAAGTCCGACCTACCGCAACACGAGCCTCTATATCCAACTTATCCTGACATCTTTCACCATCTCCAGCCGGATTCTACACCAAACACATCTCTCCCTACACCCAGCCCACTCAGAATCGCTGTCTACGTCACTCCTTTATCCACTCGCTCCTCTCCCTCCTGGCACTGACACCTGCAAGCGGGACAAGTGCTACACCTGTCTCCTACCTGTCTCCTGCTGCTGTTATGTACTGAACCAGAGGTGATTAGGTAAAATAACCCTTAGGAGACAGTGCTCACAACAAGACTGAGTTCAACTTGAAATTTGATAAGGAGAAAGTAAAGTCTGATGTTGTAAAGGAAATTACAGTGGTCTGAAAGAGGAATTGGCCAAAGCAAACTGGAAGAAGATGCTGGCAATGATGACAACAGAGCAGAAATGGTGTCAGTTTCTGGGAAAATGAGGAAGGTGCAGGATCGATGTATTCCAAAAATAAATAAATACTCAAATGGTAAAATAGTACAACTGTGGCAGACAAGGGAAAACAAGCTATTGTAAAGGCAAGCAAGAGGGGCTACAACAAATCAAAAATTAGTAGGAAGACAGAGGATTCAGAAGCTTTAAATACCTACAGAGAGGAAATAAAATAATCATTGGGAGGAGAAGAATGAAATTTGAAACCAAGTTAGCAAACAGTATCAAAGTGGATAGTAGAAGTTTTTTTTCCAAGTAGGTAAATAAAAGAGATGAGAGTGGTAATAGGATCACAAGAAAATGAGGCTGGATATACATTAACGGGGGACAAAGAGATGGCAGATGAACTAAATATTTTGCACCAGTCTTCACCGTGGAAGACACTAGCACTGTGCCAAGTGTTGAAGAGTGTGAGGGAAGGGAAGTGAGTGCAGTTACTGTTACAAGGGAGAAGGTGCTCAAAAAGCTGAAAGCCCTAAAGGTACATAAGTCACCCGGACCAGATGAACTGCACCCTAGTGTTCTGAAAGAGGTAGCAATAGGCATTCTGGAGGCATTTGAAATGATCTTTCAAAAATCATTTGTCTCTGGCATCTTGTCAGAGGACCTGAAAATTTCAACTGTCGCTGCAGTCTTTTAGTAAGGAGGAAGGCAGCAGAAAGGAAATTATAGACCACTTAGCTTCACCTCTGTGGTTTCGAAGATGTTGGGGTCAATTGTTAAGTATGCCCATATGGAATACTTCGTGACACAGGACAAAATAGGACAAAGTCAGTATGGTTTCCTCAAGGGAAAATCTTGCCTGACAAACCCGTTGGAATTCCTTGAGGAGTTACAAGTAGGATAAAGGGGATGTAGTAGATCAGGGGTGTCATTTTAGGTCACGGGCCTGATTGGGCAAAATGCAGCTTCATGCGGGCCGGATCAGTCGGGCGCGTGCGAATGCAGCTTTCGTTGCCTCCGTTCTGTCTCTGCTATAACTACAAAGTGTTTCACTTCACAAATTCCGTTTCTTATGAAGAAGATCGCCGAGCAAGCACTATTTTTATGATTGGTATTAACTTACAGTTGTACAAGAAAGTTGTGCTGAGGGAGAGAAGAAACGATGCTACGTTGGCTGAGATTGTGACACTCAATATTTCATAATGCATTTTGCTTACATGTCGCAGAGCATCAAACAGTATCACTCATTTTTCACTTGCTGCTTCCAGACACCTGACATCTGTTGGTCTTAACCAGCCTGTCAACATCAGGCACCAGTTTCTGGGCAGTTCCGATTTTCATAATGTCATTTAGATGTTTGTGTGTCAGCTGCGAGCGCAGTTTGGATTTGTTAATGTTCATTATGGAGAACGCCTGCTCACAGAGATATCTTGTCCCGACGATGCAAAGGATCTTTGAGGCAAAGTCTGTCATCTTGTGGTACATTGGTCCGAGGTATTGATAGAATGAGTCCAGACTCACAGTCTCAAATTTATATTTCAAAGCCGAGTTACACTGAATTTCAATTAGTTCCTTTTGGAGTTCCTCCGGCACATCCGATGCTGCGGTGACGGCAAACGCCAAGCAAAATAGTGAGAATTCCTTCTCGAGCTGACTGAAGACTTGAAAATGATTCTGAAACTTACTTTCCAGCCATGATATTTTGTCCTTATAGCTGTCCATGTTGTCATTATTACCATGAGCGACACACACAGACTGCAAAGAGGGGAAATGAGCTGGGTTGCTCCGGGATAGTTGCATCTTCCACAGGCCTAATTCAATTTGAAAGGCACAAATGCTGTCGTAATATTCTGTAACAAGTTTGTTTGGGCCTTGCATGTTAACATTAAGCACATTTAAGTGTTCTGTTATATCCACCAAAAATGCAAGATCGTGAAGCCAGTCTGGGTCATCGAACTCTGCCACTGGCTTCCCTTTCTCATTGATGAATAGTCAAATTTCTGCAAGTAATTGAAAGAAAATGTTTGAGCGCAACACCTCTGTTCAACCAGTAGACTTCAGTGTGGTAGGACAGGCCGTGTCCAATATTACTTTTGGTGCCAAGAGTCGCGAAGGTCGTTTTTAACACCCCCCACCCCCGTCGGCCGGTCCGCAAGAATATTCTCAATATTAAACCGGTCCACGGTACAAAACAGAGTGGGTACCCCTGGAGCTTATGCATTATTTCTACTTCCGGGTTGCGGGATTTTACTTCTGGTCCTTTCTGCCCCAGTGCGCATACGTGTGACTAATCAATTTGCAGTCGATCTCGCCTTTTACTGAGGCCGAGGTAGTAGATGTTGGGCTTTTAAAGGTTGGTGACCACTACCCTAGAAAATGACACTGGAGAGGAGAAATGTGACAAAGGACATGGCAGAGGTACTTATTTAATATTGTGTGTCAATCCTCACTGTGAATGATAACAGCTGTGCGTCAGAAATGTGAGAGTGTCAGGGGAGAGAAATGAGTGCTGTTGCTAATACTAAGGAGAGAGGGCGTGGGACGATTGAAGATCTGAAGGTACCTGGACCAGGTGGACCACACCCCAGTGTTTGGAAAGAGTTAGCTGAAGAGAATATGGGGACATTAGTAATGATCTTTCAAGAATCACTAGATCATTCAAGATGACTGGAAATTGCAAAGGTCACTTCACTCTTTAAGAAGGCAGAGCAGCTGGGGAAAGAAAATTATAGGTGAGTTAGTCTGGATGTGGTGTGCTTGGGAAGATGTTGGAGTCCAGTGTTAAGGACGAGCTTTTGGGTACATGGAGACACATGATAAAATAGAGCAAAGACAGCATGCCTTCCCTTAAGGGGAAATCTTGCCTGACAAATCTGTTGGAATTCTTTGAGGAACACAAAGCCAAGATAGACAAAGAATGATTTGGATGACAGAATTGTTGCCTCTGTGGCCGAGCTTGCAGACGATATGAAGATAGGTGAAGGGGCAAGTAGTGCTGCAGAAGCTCGGAATCTGGGGAAGGACAGAGACAGACAGGAAATGGGCAAATACGTGATAGATGGATTATCGAGTAGGGAAGTCGTGCATGCACTTTGGTAGAAGGAATAAAGGCATAGACAATTTTGTAAACAGGGAGAAAATTCAAAAATCAGAAGTGCAAAGGGACTTGGGTGTCCTTCTGCGGGATTCCCTAAAGGTTAACTTGCAGTTTGTGTCAGTGGTAAGATCGGCAAACTCAATGTTTGCTTTCATTTTGGGAAGATTAGAATACAAGAGCAAGGATGTAATGCTGAGGTTTTATAAGGCATTAGTCAGACCATACTTGCAGTATTGTGAACAGTTATGGGTCCCTTCTATCGGAAAAGATGTGCTGGCATTGGAAAGGGTCCAAGAGGTTCACAAGAATGATTCCGGGAATGAAAGTGTTAACATATGAGACATATTTGTCGGTTCTGGGACTGTACTCACTGGAGTTTAGAAGAATGGCTGATTTATTATCCCCCTTAACCCCATTCTCCCGCCTCCTCCCCATAACTTTTGAGACTCTGACTAATCAAGAAGTTTACCTATCAACTTGTGCTTTAAAGATCACACATGAGAAAATCTGCGGATGCTGGTAATCCAAGCTACACAGGTCCTGATGAAGGTCTTGCCTGGTCTCCTGTCTGGAGAGAGTTGATGTCTGGAGGATGTGGGTGGGTCGAGGACCAGATGGCACAGCCTCCGACTGGAGGATGAAAATCTGCGGATGCTGGTAATCCAAGCTACACAGGTCCTGATGAAGGGTCTCGCCTGGTCTCCTGTCTGGAGAGAGTTGATGTCTGGAGGACGTGGGTGGGTCGAGGACCAGATGGCACAGCCTCCGACTGGAGGATGAAAATCTGCGGATGCTGGTAATCCAAGCTACACAGGTCCTGATGAAGCTCTTGCCTGGTCTCCTGTCTGGAGAGAGTTGATGTCTGGAGGATGTGGGTGGGTCGAGGACCAGATGGCACAGCCTCCGACTGGAGGATGCTCATTTAGAACAGAGATGAGGAGGAATTCCTTTCACCAGAGAATAGTGAATCTGCAGCAGGCAGCTTCGGAGGACAAATAATTGAGTATATTTAAAGTAGATTAACACACACAAAATGCTGGAGGAACTCAGCAGGCCAGGAAGCATCTCTGGAAAAGAGTAGACAGTCGACGGCTTGGGCTGAAACCCTTCATCAGGACCTGTATTACTTAAGGATCTGTGCATTTCCATCCCGTGTCCTAGTGAGGGGTTGTGGGAAAGGGGACAAAGGAATACTCATCCACCATCTTTGTTCCCCTCCAACTTCTCATTACGTCCACACACACAGTTCACCCACAGGCTTTCCACCACTCCCCCTCCTGGTTCAATCTGCCATTCATCTCTCCCCTACTGGTTCCCATTATCACCTTCTTTACTATCTCGAACCTTCAACTTCCCACTTCACACTCAATGCATGTGAACATTGAATGAAGGGCCTGTTCCTGTGCTGTACTGTTCTATGTTCTCTGTTCCCTGTTTAGAAGAATGGGAGCAGATCTCAGGGAAACACGAAAGTCTTTCAGGGATCAACAGGCAGGATACAGGGAGGATGTTTCTGAGGAGTCAAAGGTCAGGGGTCATTGTCCGTTTGGAATTCTCAGCCCAGGGGTGCGTACAGCATAGAAATGTTCCCTTTGACCCATCACCTTTGTGCTGATCTATTTACTCATCTACATTCATGCGATTGGCCGGCATTAGGTCAGCCTCCCTCTGTGCCTTGCCTATTGAAGTGTCTGTCCAAGTGTCTCTTAAACACAGAGGACTGGAGGCCTGTGACATGGAGAGGTCGGTGCTGGGGCCGGGTTGTTTGTCATTCATATTAATGATTTGTATGAGAATGTAGATGACACAGTTAGTAGGTTTGTAGGTGACACTAAAATTCATGGTATAGTACACCGGGCTCTTGATCAACTGTAGAGTCGGGTACAGTGACAATGTTTTAAAATTCATCTTGCCAGGGACGTGGATAACAAAGGGGGAAAGGAATAATGGGCAAATGGGACCAGCTCATTAAAGCAAGCTGGTCGGCACGAACAAGTTGGGCCGAAGAGCCTCTGTGACCTCCTGTTTAAATCCATTCACTCACCCCCTTCCCATCTTAATCCACCCCTTTCCTGCACTCGTTTCTGCTGTCTCTCTCCCCTATTCATTTTTGTACTTGAGGGAAGATGACGACCTGAAACGTAGACTGTCCATCTCTCTCCACACATGCTGCCTGACCCACTCGGTTCCTCCAGCATTTTGTGTCTGTTTGATCGGGAAATCTCTGCTCTCCGTCCAGCGGAAAGATATTGGAGAGATATTAGTTGCCCACCCGCTTCCCTGGGAAAGGTTGCCTGTCGGCAAGCCGACTGCGCCTAAGGCCCACATGCTTTCCACTGGTCCTGGGGACGCTTTACCCGAGTGATCCCCCAATCTCTGGGGCAGCGCTGCCTGAGTCTCCCCACAATGCCCGGGACTCCCTAATTCTCTGCTTCTCCCCCTAGTCTCTGTCACCCTGGATGTGGAAATGGCGAATCAATGGATCGAGGTGTTAGAGGATCGGAAGAGTGTGAGATGTACCCGGACCCGGAGAGAGCTCCCTGACACCGGGAAGAGATTCACAAATCAGGCTTGTGTGCTGGGATCGGAGGGATTCACATCGGGGAGACATTACTGGGAGGTGGAGGTGACGGGGAATCGGGACTGGTATCTAGTAGTCGCCGCAGGGTCTGTGCAGAGGAAGAGAGGGGTCGGACTGAGTCCGGAGACCGGATTCTGGGTCATTGGGCGGTATTATGACGTGTTACTTCGGAATTATGACATGATGAAAGGTCGTCCCTCCCCCGAGTCCCGTCTCCCTGCCGGTCCCATCCCCAGGAGGGTGGGAGTTTATCTCAGTTACGAGTCCGGGACAGTTTCATTTTACAACGCGGAGACCAAGCCCCATCTCCACAGCTTCACTGGGAATAAATTCACGGGGAAACTTTATCCTTACTTTGCGACTGGAGATGAAAACCAGTGGCTGAGAATCTGCTCCGGTTCCGCTCCGGGTCTGTAAATGGGTCGGGTCCTGGGACTGGCGTCAGGAGTAAGATCACTGTAAATGTAAATATGCGGAGAGTGAAATAATCATGAGATGAGAATTGTTGATCCATTAATTTTAACTCGTTCACCGCGACCAACAACAATAGGGTCCTGAGCTCCCCCGGGTCCTACAGTCCACCCGAACTGAGACAGGTTAAATGGGACAAGTGGGGGCGGTGCTGACTGGAAAAGACAGTGAAGATTGTTCATTAAGTTCATCTGCCATTTCTTTGTCCCCCATTACTACTTCACCAGCATCATTTTCCAGTGGTCCAGTATCAACTCTCATCTCCCTTTCACTCTTCATGTAACTGAAAACTAAACTTTTAGTATCCTGATTTATATTATTGGCCAGTTTGCCCTCATATTTTGTCTTTACCATTCTTATGGCTTTTTTCATTGCCTTTTGTTGGATTTGAAGACCATCCCAATAATCCAACATCCCACTCACCTTTGCTACCTTATATGCCATTTCCTTAGGCTTAACACAGTCCTTAACTTCCCTTGTCAGTGACGGATTCCTACCCCTGCCATTTGAGAACTTCTTTGGTGGGACATGTCTCTCCTGCTATTCCCACATCCGTCAGCCACCTCTGTGAAGCCGTCATCCCCAGAGTAACGTCCCGATACAATTGGGACGTTTCCATTATTATATGCCTTTGCCTGTTCAATACTGTGAATTAATTTAAAGTCAGTCCTATAACTTAATAAAGTTTTTATCTGAAAACTATCAACCCCTCAAAGATTGTACTGAAGGCTGCATTTGATTTTTTTCACCCATATCTGCTTCACACTGAAATAGTATGTGTTTAAAAGTTTCATAATGACAAAATGTACACGACAGTCATATGAAGCAAGGTTAGCAAAGCTGGGACTTTTGTCTTTCGAGCGTAGAAGAATGAGAGGGGACTTGATAGAGGTCTACAAGATCATAAGAGGCATAGATAGGGTGGATAGCCAGTACCTGTTTCCCAGTGCACCAATAGCAAACACCAGAGGGCCTAGGTACAAAATTAAGGGATGGAAGTTTATGGGAGACATCAGGGGTAAGTTTTTTACACAGAGGGTTGTGAGTGCCTGGAATGACTTGCCAGGGATGGTGGTGGAGGCTAAAACATTAGGGGTATTTAAGAACCTCTTGGAGAGGCACATGGATGAAAGAAAATTAGAGGGTTATGGGGTAGAGTGGATTTAGTACTTTTTTTAAGGATTATATGGGTCGGCACAACATGGAGGGCTGAAGGGCCTGTTCTGTGCTGTCGTGTTCTATGGTTCTATGGTCCTATGACACAGAATGAAGTTTTCTAATTAGATACAAGTCATAATTAAGCATAGTGTTGGCAATACTAAGTCGTGTCAATATCATTCCTTCCCTTCCTGTTTTAAGCTCTTCATCCATAAAGCCAACTTTTTTATGTATTTTCCTACAGATCTTGCCATAAGTCCTGAATTCTTAACCCTACCCTTAGCTTCTAATTTGCTAAGTGGAAGGTCTATATCCACAGCTTAACATTTAACAGCTTTTGTTGCTAAACAGTCAACCCCATCATTTCCCTCAACAGTGCGATGTGCAGGGCCCATAAGGTGCAGACATATGAACCGAACTTTGTATGTGAAATAATGCTTGATGAGTTTCCAACAGTCAATCTGACCTACTGCCAGAATGTCCTGTTTTAAGGCTCATCAAAACTGAAAGAGAATCTGAACAAATCACAAGTTTGCAAGGACCAATTTCCTCCACAACTGTAACCCTAAAATCAAAGCAAAGAATTCTGCTCCATAGACCCACAAATGGCTGGTAAGTGATTTCTTTATCATTACCTGCAACTCAGGCACACACAAAAAATGAAAACAGATGCACCAACATTCCCAGTTAAATTATGTTTTAATCCATCTGTAAAAATGCTGACCGTATGTTAATAACTTTCATTAATATACTCATGAACCAACAGACTCTCAGGCAGAACAGAATCCGGTTATGAAACCTAAAATTAACTACAGTCATTGGAAAAAATAACAAAGTGGGGTTACCGAGAAAGCTACAGTGGAACATATTGTATCATCCAATACACCCATATTCCCAGCGTGATAAGAACCCAGCCACCCAGAACTGAAAGCATTCTTCTTGTGATGTTCCCAACCACCCTTTAGCACAGGATGTTCAATCCAATTTGTTAACATCAACTTCCACCTCTGTCCCTGTAAGGGCAATTGTCCCATTTCATCCAGTAAAGCCAAAACAGGGGACGACCTGACTTAACCACAACACAATCTTAAAGCACAAAATGTATCACACCCAAACATCATAAAGTTGAAGAGGAAGGTGATCTATAAACCACAAACATAATCAAGAATAGATCCAATTAAACAAACGAGATTGGTCAACAAATATTTTCATGTAACACCCTAGAATACTCACAGAGATAACAAAGAGTATTTAAAGTTTCTTTACATTTATCTATTATTTTCTGATCCGGTGCTTCCATGTCAGCTTATTATCCGTCCACATGCCTGGAAATCTTACCACTGACACCTTTTAAGGAGTTTGACCATATAATTTCCAATCAAGTGCAGGTCTGCTAATCCTGTTTGTAAAGCACATAATTTGTGTTTTTGCTACTGAAAGCTTAAATCCCATCTATTCGCCGACTGTTCGACCTTACTAATTGTTAAAACATCCTATATACAATAAAAGTGAAATTTCTACCTCTAATCCATAAACCTCCATCATTTGCATATAGGGATTTACAGAATGAAGAACCTATCTCAGAGAAAAATATTATTAATTATAATATAAAATAATGAATACTGCCTGTGGGATCCCAGTCTCAATCTCATAACAACCTGAATATAACTTTCCCACCCATACCTGACACAAAACATTCAATTAAAACAACTCAAAGTTAGATAACAGCCCCTCCATCCTCATTTCCACAATTTCATAAAAATTCTTTCCTTCCATAAATACCATCTGCCTTTTGAATAGTAAAAGTACTGCTGTTACAACATCTATATTTAACTGGCTTTACTAATACCATCTTCCAAATATAAAAATGAATTCAATGTCATACTTGCCCATCCAGACCTTTACAAGACGTACAAATAGAAACAATTAAAAAAAATTGTACAATAGCCCTCTCAATTGCATTTCCAAATATTAATCAAAAGTCCATCCTTCAATAAATATTATTTGCCTTTTCAATATCAAAAATATTGCTATTACAACATCTTTATTTAACTGTACTTCCCTAATACGATCATCCAAACCCAAACTGATTCCAATGTTATTTAAGGCAGAGATTGCTGGGTATCTGAGTAGCCAGGGTATCAAAGGTTATGGTGAGAAGGTGGGGGAGTGGGACTAAATGGGAGAATGGATCAGCTCATGATAAAATGGCAGAGCAGACTCGATGGGCCGAATGACCGACTTCTGCTCCTTTGTCTTATGGTCTTATTCTACCGTTCCAAATTCCCCTCTGATAAAAAGTGAAATTACCTCTTTTATCGAAAATATAATTCAAACACTCGATTCCACAAGTTTACATAAATGAGACTTTAATGATATTGGACAAGAAGGAGGATCAGACGGGGAGATCCAGTTTTTAGAATGGGAACTACTACAACCATTTCCCATGAGAAAAGTAGATGGCCAAACCTCCAAATATGATTCAGAAAGTTAATATTTTCACAAAAGAAAATTACACACATACCTGTTGAATCAAGAATTTCTACAAGTTCATGATGCATTCTATTCCCATTCACAACGCTATTCTCTGCCCCTTTCCTTATAAAACTGACAACACCACCCCTCTACCAACTAACCTGTCAAGCCAAATGACAATATAATCCTGCACAGGAATAAAACTTAAAATGTGCAGGTTTACTGAACAGATATAACATCGGAAGAATCTGACAAATCAGAAATAAACTGCTGAAAGTGTTGACCATGTAAAATCAGGCTTCTTGCATTTCACTTCAATATTTCAATCCCATTACATATCTTCACAAGTAGACTGGGATGCAGAAACTCCCACAAATCAGAGCTTCATTCACAGCTTCCCACATAACACCTGTTACACCTAGATGCCTTTCTGCAGCTTTCACAATAATTTTAATTTCCTCAGTAGGATGAGATGTCTGATCAGTACAATTCACCACATTGGTTATAAACATCACAAACTTCATTTTCTCCAGCAGTGAAGTATCTTTGGTGAGAGAACTGTGATGCCGGCATATATCCACTGACGTCACAGTCTGTTCTCTGAGTGGGATCACTTTATCCAGTTTACCTGCTCTGCTTGCTGTACTTGTCCTTGAACAGGCCCTTCTGCTCACTGTGTTGTTCTCAACCAATTGAACTGGGCACTTCATGCTTTACTAAATCAATCCCTTCCGCCTACACAAGGAACACATCCCTCCATTCTCCACACATTCAGGTGGTATCTAATAGCCTCTTTCACATCTGCCTCCACCACCACCCCTGATATTCACTCCAGACACCCACCACTATGGGAATGAAAAACAAAACTTGAAACGCAAATCTCCTTTAAACATCCTGAGTCAGGTTTTTAACATCATTGTCTTTTCTATTTTTTTTTAACAACAGCTACGTAGAGAAAAGATACAAAATTACACTAAATTACAAAATACTTCAATATAGCAAAAAGGACCAATGAGGATGTGTTTCCCCTTTCTCCTGAAGTGCATGCCCACTGGCATTGGACATTTCCTCCTCAGAGAAACAATCCCGGCTGTCCACTCTGTCAGTGCCTCTCACATTCCTGTAAACGTCTGTCAGACCTCCCTCAGCCTCTGCCACTCCGGAGAAAATTCCCCGATATTGTCCTGTCTCACTTTATCCAGGCAGCATCCTGTTAAGCTTCTTCCACTCACCATCCAAAACCGCATTATTCCTGTATTCGAATGCAATTCTCCAGATGTGGTTAAACTAGAGATTTATACAACTGCAACATAACTGCCTGACAATGGAACCACTATCTGGGAGTTATGAACTTGGATTCCAAGATCCCCCTGTAGATCAACACAGTCCAATCTCGCCCCATGAATATAACAGCAACGAGCTAATGCTGAGGCTTTATAAGACAAGAGTCAGGCCACACTTGGAGTATTGTCAACAGTGTTGGGCCCCACATCTCAGACAGGATGTGTTGTCATTGGAGAGAGTCCAGCGGAGGTTCAGAAAGATGATTTCAGGAATGAAGGAGTTAAAATATGAGGAGCACTTGGCAGCTTTGACCCTGTGCTCACTGAAACTCAGAAAAATGCGGGGCATCTCATTGAAACCTACCGAATGTTGAAAGGACTGGATAAGGTGGATGTGGAGAAGGTATCTCCTTTGGTGGGGCACAGCCACAAAGTCGAGGGGCCACCTTTTCAAACAGATGTAAGCAGCTTATTTTTTTATTAGCCAAGGTGTATTGGATATGTGGAATGCTCTGCCACAGACTGCGGTGGAGGCCGAGTGTGTGGGTATATTCAAGGCGGAAGTTGATCGTTTCCTGATTGGTCAGGGCATCAAAGGATATGGCGGGAGGTCAGATATCTGGAATTGAGTGCGATCTGGGATCAGCCATGATGGAAAGATGGCTGACTCAATGGGCTGAATGGCCTAATTCTGTTCCTATGTCTTAAGGACTTATGAACACAAGCCCCCTCAATTATGATGAATCTCCTCTGCACTCTTCCAGCACAAAACATCCTTTGTACAGAATGCTAAGCGGAACAGAATGTAACTTTTCAAGAACGTTGTCAAGTCAGGCAGCATCTGTTGAGGGGAATAGAGTCGATGGTTGGGACAGAACCCCTCCCTTACGGCACTAACACAGGCCCTTCGGCCCAACCTTTCCATGCTGTCCTCCTGTGCATTTAAACTAATCTCTCTGCCTGTCTTTGACACAGAACACAGAAATCTACAGCACATTACAGGCTCTTCAGCCCACAATGTTGTACCGACCATGTAACCTACACTAGAGCCTGCCTAGGATTTCCTGATCGTATATCCCTCTATGTTTCTAAGCTCCATGAACCTATCTAAGAGTCTCTTAAAATATCCTATTGTATCCACCTCCACCATCGCTGCAGGCAGTGCATTCCATGCCCCCACCACTCTCTGTGTAAGAAACTTACCCCTGACATTCCCTCAGTACCGACTTCCAAGCAGCTTAAAACTACGTCCCCTCGTGTTAGTCACTTCAAGCCTGGGAAAATGCCTCTGGCTATCCACATGGTCAAAGCCTCTCATCATCTTATTACAATTACTTATGTACAGGTTGGGAGAAATATAGCTTCAACATCACCTCACAGCTCTTGAACTCAATCCCACGGTTGATGAAGGCCATCACACCAGACGCCTTCCTAACAACACTGCCAACTTCCACAGCAGCTTTGAGTGTCGTATGGACACAGACCCCAAGATCTCTCTGACCCTCCACACTGCCAAGAGTCTCACCATTAATATGATATTCTGTGTTCAAATTTGACCTGCAGAAATGAATCTCTTCATCTGTGTTGAACTCCCTCTGCCACTTCCCAGTTCTGCATCCGAGGCGAGGAAATAGATTGCTGAGCCTCTTGCTAGGATCATTATGTCCTTATTGCCCACGGGAATGGTCCCGGAGGATTGGAGGGAGGCGAATGTTGTCCCCTTGTTCAAAAAGGGTAGTAGGGTCAGTCCGGATAATTATAGACCATTGAGCCTTACATCTGTGGTGGGAAAGCTGTTGGAAAAGATTCACAAAGATAGGATCAATTGGCATTTAGAGAATCATGGTCTGATCAGTGACAGTCAGCATGGCTTTCTGAAGGGCAGATCGTGTCTAACAAGCCTGATGGAGTTCTTTTAGGAGGTGACCAGGCATATAGATGAGGGTATTGCAGTGGATGTAATCTACATGGATTTTAGTAATGCATTTGATAAGGTTCCACACTGTAGGCTTATTCAGAAAGTCAGAAGGCATGGGATCCAGGGATGTTTGACCAGGTGGATTCAGAGTTGGCTTGCCTGCAGAAAGCAGAGAGTTGTGGTGGAGGGAGTACATTCGGATTGGAGGGTTGTGACTAGTCGTGTCCCACAAGGATCAGTTCTGGGACCACTGCCTTTCGTGATTTTTATTAATGACCTGGATGTCGGGGTAGAAGGATGGATTGGCAAGTTTGCTGAAGACACAAAGGTTGGTGGTGTTGTGGACAGTGAAGAGGATTGTCAAAGAATGCAGAGAGACATTGATAGGATGCAGGAGAGGGCTGAGAAGTGGCAGATAGCGTTCAACCTGCAGAAGTGTGAGCTGGTACACTTTAGAAGGACAAACTCCAAGGCAGAGTACAAAGTAAATGGCAGGATACTTGGAAGTGTGGAGGAGCAGAGGGATCTGGGGCTACATGTCCACAGAGTAGTTAAGAAAGCTTATGGGTTGTTAGCTTTTATAAGTCGAGGGATAGAGTTTAAGAGTCGTGATGTAATGATGCAGCTCTATAAAACTCTGGTTGGGCCACACTTGGAGTACTCTGTCCAGTTCTGGCCACCTCACTATAGGAAGGATGTGGAAGCATTGGAAAGGGTACAGAGGAGATTTACCAGAATGCTGCCTGGTTTAGAGTATGGATTATGATCAGAGATTAAGGGAGCTAGGGCTTTACTCTCTGGAGAGAAGGAGGATGAGAGGAGAAATGATAGAGGTATAGTTGATATTAAGGGGAACAGATAGAGTGGACAGCCAGCGCCTCTTCCCCAGGGCACCACTGCTCAATACAAGAGGACATGGTTTTAAGGTAAGGGGAGGGAAGTTCAAGGGGGATATTAGAGAAATATTTTATACTCAGAGAGTGGTTGGTGTGTGAAATGCACTGCCCGAGTCAGTGATGGAGGAAAATACACTAGTGAAGTTTCAGAGACTACTGGACAGGTATATGGAGG
Source organism: Hemitrygon akajei (assembly GCF_048418815.1). Taxonomy (NCBI): domain Eukaryota; kingdom Metazoa; phylum Chordata; class Chondrichthyes; order Myliobatiformes; family Dasyatidae; genus Hemitrygon; species Hemitrygon akajei. The sequence continues at coordinate 81,691 of NW_027332071.1, forward strand.
AATTTAAATTTAGGGAGGCAGAGTTTAAGGGTCGGCACAACATTGTGGGCCGAAGGGCCTGTACTGTGCTGTATTGTTCTATGTTCTATCTATTTCTCGCTGGAATCTCTCTTTTAATTTAATTGAAGGCACGACACAGTACAGAAAACGTAATGCATTACATTTTCCTCCATTTTGCTTTTATACCATACCCCTAAACAACACCACAACGTCATCAGTGGGGCCTTCTGGGAGTTGTAGTCATTTGTCCTCGCTCGCTCCCTGTCAAAGCATGTTTCGTCAGCCACCACAGACGTCGCCGAAACAGACCCACCGAGGCGCGAAGGGGAATCACACCCGTCCTTGTGGGCGCAAAAGCCGGCAACATCGACAGAAGCGACTCGCTGATCACCGCCATGGCGATGGAGCGGAAGAGGAGGGGCTGATCATGGGCCGATTTCCTCCAGCCTATCGTAGCGCAGACTTAACACTGACCCCTGCTGTCATTGGCTGCCGTGCCTGTCGCTCAAATGGGAACTCAGAGGGTGATTAGTTTATGTGAACGTCAGTCAGCCTTCCTGTCTTTATGAGTTTGGATTTGGATTTATAACGGGACAGGAAGCAAATTGGGAGAAATGTGAGTTTTTATGTGATGGTGCATCAGTCTCCGAGTTACATTATTAACAATAAAAGGGCAAAGGCCGTGGTGAGGAAGGAGGTGATTTACTGGAGGTTATATGGAGATAATATTGGAAGGGATATCAAACTTGGAATTGTTTGGGATATGATTTAGAAAATGGGGGGATTTGTGGGGATCATAATATTCCAGAGTTGATTAATGAGGGCAAAATGATTGTTACTGGAACAGGGAAGGTTGTGTTACTGGCTGGGTCATTTGCTGAGATTCATAATCAGGATAATTTAAGTGAAGAATTTAAACAATGTAGGGATATGTTTTTCACTGCTGGAATGATGTGCTGGAAGTCAGCTGTAGCAATGATAGTATCACTGATGGAGAGATTTCTTTGTATGAATTTAAGACGTCTATTAATAATGCAGGTCAGGTGTTCCCAGGAAAGAGTGATATTTGAAATTGTAATTGTTTCTAATTCGCTTTTGTGAAAATATTAAATGTTTGAATTGTGCATCTACTTTCCTCATGGAAAATGGAAATAGTAGTGCCTATTCTAAAACCTGGCAGATCCCCATTTGATCCTTCTAGTTAAGGGCCTATATTGTGAATGTCTCATTTATGTAAACTTATGGAATGTATGGTAATCAAGCGCTTGAGTTATATTTTGGAAAGAGTGGTGATAAAGTGTTTTATTAGAGTGGATTTTGGAAGGGTGAAATGACATTAGATTCAGTTTTAGGTTTGGAAGATGATATTCGGAAAGAACAATTAAATAAAGATGTTGTAATAGCAGTATTTCTTGATACTGAAAAGGGAAATGATATGGAAGAAAGGACTTTTGATTAAACTAGGATTGAGGGGGACATTGTATAATTTTTCTGAGTTTTTTTTGGATGGACTGTCCAAGTACGGGTCGGCATGTTATGTTTGTGTTTCTATGAGATACGGTATGGGACCCCACAAGGCAGTATTTGTAGCCCTTCATTATTTAATATTATGATTAATGATATTTTCTCTGAGATGGGAAAATGGGATACTTGGGTAAATCACAATATACAGATGATGTAGCTTTATAGATTAGAGGTATTAATTGCAATTTACAATTAATAGGTCAAACAGTGGGCAGATTGATGAGGATTTTAAGCTTTCAGTTGTTAATACACATTACGTGGTTTGCAAACATCATTAATAGACTTGCACTTGATTTTAACTTACATGATTAATGTCTTGAGGAAGTGTCAAGATGTGGATGGATAATAAGCTGACGTGGAAGCAACTATCAGTAAAATAATTGATAAATGTCAAGGAGCTTTAAATCTCCTCAGACATCTATGTGGGTATTCTTGGGTGCAACATGTAAATCTTTGTTAACCAATTATATTTGTTTAATTTGATCTGTTCTTGATTATGTCTGTGTGGCTTATGGATCAGCTTCATCTTCAAATTAAAAATGTTTGTATGTGATACAATTACAGACTTTAAGATTGTGTTCTAGTGCGGTAATGTTGTCTCCTGTTTTGGCTTTACTGATTGCAATGGGACAATTGCCCTCAAAGTAACAGAGGTTCAAGTTGATGTCAACATACTGGATTAATTTGCGGGGGCATGAAATTATCATCCTGTTAAAGGTGTGCTGGAGGACGGTTGGGGTCATCACAAGAAGAGTGTTTTTTGTTTTGGGTGGCTGGGTTCTTACCACGCTGGGAATATGGGTGTATTTGATGATACAATAAGTCCCACTGTAGCTTTCTCCGTAACCCCACCTTGTTTTCTCCAATGACTTCAGTTGATTTTAAGTTACATGATCGGATTCAGTTCTGCCTGAGAGTCTGTTGGTTCATCAGTATATTAATGAAAGTTATTATCATACAGTAACCATTTTTACAGGTGAATCAAAAGATAATTAACTGGGGATGTTGGTGTGGCTGTTTTTGTGTGCCTGAATTGCAGGTAATGGTAAAGAAATGACTTATAGCCATTTATCAGCATAGGAAGCAGAATTCTTTCCCAACAGTATAGGCTTACAGTGGGTGGAGGAAATTGGTCCTTATAATTTGCTCAGAATACATTTCGGTTTTGATGAGTCTTAAACAGGTCATTCTGGCAGTAGGTCAGATTGACTGTTGGAAACTCCTCAAACGGTATTTCATAGATAAAGTTTGATTTATATGACTGCACATTATGGGCCCTGCACATCACACTGTTGAGGGAAATGATGATGTTGACTGTTTAGCACTGTTATGATCCCAGCCCCCTCCTTTGTGAGAATCACAAGAGCCCTAGTGAAGGGGGGGTCAATGACCCAAGAGAAGAGAAAGATACGTGCGGTGCCCCTCGTTTCACGGCGAGGCAAAAGCTGGCGACTGTGGTCATTGTCTCGTGGAGACACCTTTGTGAATTGGGAACTGTACTACGTGTATACCCTCGGGGCAACGGGGGTGGAGAGATGGAGAGAGATTGCATCATCCCAACCTGATTGACATCTGAGACCCCGTGAGTTCAGATAAAAGAGGGGTTGTAAAGAATTCAATGTCATACTTGCCCACCCATACCTTTACAAGACGTACAAATAGAAACAATCAGAAAAAATTGTACAATAGCCCTCTCAATTGCATTTCCAAAAATTAATCAAAAGTCCATCAATAAATATTATTTGCCTTTTCAATATCAAAAATATTGCTATTACAACATCTTTATTTAACTGTACTTTCCTAATATGATCTTCCAAACCCAAACTGATTCCAATGTTATTTAAGGCAGAGATTGCTAGGTATCAGAGTAGCCAGGGTATCAAAGGTCATGGTGAGAAGGTGGGGGAGTGGGACTAAATGGGAGAATGTATCAGCTTATGATAAAATGGCGGAGCAGATTCGATGGGCCGAATGGCCGACTTCTGCTCCTTTGTCTGATGGTCTTATTCTACCATTCCAAATTCCCCTCTGATAAAACGTGAAATTACCTCTTTTATCGAAAATATAATTCAAACACTCGATTACCATACATTCCACAAGTTTACATAAATGAGACTTTAATGATATTGGCCTACAAGAAGGAGGATCAGACGGGGAGATCCAGGTTAGGTTTTAGAATGGGAACTACTACAACCATTTTCCGTGAGGAAAGTGGATGGCCAAACCTCCAAATACGATTCAGAAAGTTCATATTTTCACAAAATAAAATTACACACATCCCTGTTGAATCAAGATTTTCTACAAGTTCATGATACATTTTATTCCCATTCACAACACTATACTCTGCCCCTTTCCTTATAAAACTGACAACTACACCCAACTACCAACTAACCTGTCAAGCCAAACAACAATATAATCCTGCATAGGAATAAAACTTAAAATGTGCAGGTTTCCTGAACAGATATAACATCGGAAGAATCTGACCAATCAGAAATAAACTGCTGAAAGTGTTGACCATGTAAAATCAGACTTCTTGCATTTCACTTCAATATTTCAATCCCATTACATATCTTCACAAGTAGACTGGGATGCAGAAACCCCTACAAATCAGAGCTTCATTTAAGCTTCCCACATAACACCAGTTACACCAAGATACCTTAATGAACTGAAGCCCCGAGGTGACCGGATATTTCACCGCGCTCATCACCTGATAACGTCTGACCGGCGCAATCCACACGGAGACAGATTGTGATTACATTAAGGAGTTAATATTTAACCATATGTGCGAGTCAGTTGTCTCAACAAAGGTTGGGATCAATTGAATATGCTGCCACTGTAAATCTGCCTTGAGACTCGTCACAGCTCCAAATCAACAGATTATCCCACATGCACGTTAGATGATCCCATAGCAAGAATCATTTATTTGTAAGAATCTGTGCACGTCCGCAAACCCCAACTCAGTGTTCACCCCCAAATCAGTGTGCATCCTCAAATCAGTGTGCACCCCCAAATCAGTGTGCACCCCCAAATCAGTGTGCATCCTCAAATCAGTGTGCACCCCCAAATCAGTGTGCACCCCCAAATCAGTGTGCATCCTCAAATCAGTGTGCAACCCCAACTCAGTGTGCACCCCCAACTCAGTGTGCACCCCTAAATCAGTGTGCACCCCCAAATCAGTGTGCATCCTCAAATCAGTGTGCACCCCCAAATCAGTGTGCACCCCCAAATCAGTGTGCATCCTCAAATCAGTGTGCAACCCCAACTCAGTGTGCACCCCCAACTCAGTGTGCACCCCCAAATCAGTGTGCATCCTCAAATCAGTGTGCACCCCCAAATCCGTGTGCACCCCCAAATCAGTGTGCACCCCCAAATCAGTGTGCACCCTCAAATCAGTGTGCATCCTCAAATCAGTGTGCACCCCCAAATCCGTGTGCACCCCCAAATCAGTGTGCACCCCCAACTCAGTGTGCACCCCCAAATCAGTGTGCATCCTCAAATCAGTGTGCACCCTCAAATCAGTGTGCATCGACAAATCCATGCGCATCGCAAACCTACCGACACCCCAATATCCTTCCACATACCGAGATCTGTGCGCACCCCAAACCCGCTGACATCCCACATGCACATCAGATTATCATAGAGCAAGAATGATTTCAAACACTTCACCGAATAGCTGCCTCCACCTCAAACCTAATGGCAAGAACAAAGTTCAAATTTCAAAGTGCATTTGTTCTTGAAGTAACTATAAATGAAAAGGCCTTGAGATTCATTACACCCCTAAATCGAAGGATTCCCCAAATCCGTGTGCAACCCCAAATCCGCTGAGACACTCAAATCTGTGCGCAGCCCTAAATACTCCCAAATCCCCGTGCACCCTCAAATGCCCAAAGCAGTGTGACCCCCAAATTCACCGACACTCCAAAATCCATATTCACCAGCATACCCTGAAACCTTCGCACATCCGCAAATCAATGTGCAGACCCATTTCCATGTGAACCCCCAAACCCGCTGACATCCCCACAAGCACACTAGATTATCCCAGAGCAAGAATCATTTCCAACAGTTCACAAAATAGCTGTCTCCATCTTAAAACGACGAAAATGCAAACTGCATTCATTTTTAAAGTATTTCTGTATGTCTGCATGTCTGTGTGTTCATATGTGTCCCCGTATGTGTCTGTCCGTCTCTTTGTGTGTCTGTGTGTGTTTGTGTCAGAGACCAGCTCGCAGAGGGTGCTCGGTCTTTGTCGTGACGGCGTAGCTACTGAGAACACACGGCTATCCCGTCTGCTCCACATCCCCTCCCCCGCCTCTTCTGTAGCACACAGAAAGGGAACAAACTGGCCTCTCCCGGAAACCACAAGCCTTCATCTCTGAGAGAACATTGCTGCTTTCCAAACTATGAAGTATTACACAACATCTATAATTCACTGTGAATGTCAACCATCATCACAGTGCGGGGTGGGGGGGGGGGTGGGGGGGGGATGTGGGGACGGGAAGGTGGCAGGGAAAAAGGCGACAGAAAAGGGGGAAGGTTAGGGAGGAATGTGTGGAGGAAAGAGTGGGGCAGTGTGGATGAGAACGGATGAAGAGAGGAGGGCAGGGAGAAAGAGATTGAGGCTATATATATTTAGTCTCTCTCTCCTCTCTCCTCTACACTCCCTGCCCCCGCCTATTCTGTAGCACATAAAAAGGGAACAAACTGACCTCTCCCGGAAACCACAAGCCTTCATCTTCCCAGAAAACATTGTCACTGTCCAAAAAACGAAGAATTGCACAACATCAGTCATTTTACTGTGCAAGTCAAACGTCATCACAGTGCAGGGTGAGGATGTGGGGACGGGATGCTGGCCGAGAAAACGAGCTGCAGTAAAGGAGGAATTGGGGTGAAGGTGAGAGGGGCAGGTGAAGCATTGGGTAGAAAGGGAGAAAGAGACAATAATTGAAAGGAGTAGGGAGTGAGTGGGTAGGGTAGGGAGGAATGTGCTGAGGACAAGGGTGTGTCAGTGGGGAAGGGAACGGATGAAGAGAGGAGAGAGAGAGAGTGTGTGGAAGAGAGGGAAATAGGTGAGGGGAGAGGAGGAAGAGAAAGAATGAGGGAGTGGGAGACAAGAGATGGAGAGAAAGAGACAATGAGGGAAAGGGGAAGCAGAGGTGGCAAAAGTGGGAAGGGGTGAAAATGGGGGCAGAAGAGTGGAGAGAGTTTGAGCCAAAGAGGAGGAACGAGATATTTTTGGGAAGTGGGGTGAACGCCAATGTGAAGGGAGTGTGTGTGTGTGTGTGTGTGTGTGTGTGTGTGTGTGTGTGTGTGTGTGTGTGTGTGTGTGTGTGTGTGTGTGTGTGTGTGTGTGTGTGTGTGTGAGATAAATGCTGAGGCTTTATAAGACACGAGTCAGGCCACACTTGGAGTATTGTCAACAGTGTTGGGCCCCACATCTCAGACAGGATGTGTTGTCGTTGGAGAGAATCGAGAGGAGGTTCAGAAAGATTATTTCGGGAATGAAGGGGTTAAAATGTGAGGAGCACTTGGCAGCTTTGACCCTGTGCTCACTGGAACTCAGAAAAATGCGGGGCATCTCATTGAAACCTACCGGATGTTGAAAGGACTGGATAAGGTGGATGTGGAGAAGGTATTTCCTGTGGTGGGGCACAGCCACAAAGTTGAGGGGCCACCTTTTCAAACCGAAGTAAGCAGCTTATTTTTTTTATGAGCCAAGGTGTATTGGATCTGTGGAATGCTCTGCCACAGACTGCGGTGGAGGCCGAGTGTGTGGGTATATTCAAGGCGGAAGTTGATCGTTTCCTGATCAGTCAGGGCATCAAAGGATATGGCGGGAGGTCAGATATCTGGAATTGAGTGCGATCTGGGATCAGCCATGATGGAAAGGTGGCTGACTCAATGGGCTGAATGGCCTAATTCTGTTCCTATGCCTTATGGACTTATGAACACAAGCCCCCTCAATCATGATGAATCTCCTCTGCTCTGTACAAAACATCCTTTGTACAGAATGCTAAGCGGAACTGAATGTAACTTTTCAAGAACGTTGTCAAGTCAGGCAGCATCTGTTGAGGGGAATAGAATCGATGGTTGGGACAGAACCCCTCCCTTACGGCACTAACACAGGCCCTTCAGTCCAACCTTTCCACGCTGTCCTCCTGTCCGTTTAAACTAATCCCTCTGCCTGTCTTTGACACATAAAACAGAAATATACAGCACATTACAGGCTCTTCAGCCCACAATGTTGTACCGACCATGTAACCTACTCTAGAGACTGCCTAGGATTTCCTGATCGTATATCCCTCTATGTTCCTAAGCTCCATGAACCTATCTAAGAGTCTCTTAAAATATCCTATTGTATCCACCTCCACCATCGCTGCAGGCAGTGCATTCCATGCACCCACCACTCTCTGTGTAAGAAACTTACCCCTGACATTCCCTCAGTACCGACTTCCAAGCAGCTTAAAACTACGTCCCCTCGTGTTAGTCACTTCAAGCCTGGGAAAATGCCTCTGGTTATCCACATGGTCAAAGCCTCTCATCATCTTATTACAATTACGTATGTACAGGTTAGGAGAAATATAGCTTCAACATCACCTCACAGCTCTTGAACTCAATCCCACGGTTGATGAAGGCCATCACACCAGACGCCTTCCTAACAACACTGCCAACCTCCACAGCAGCTTTGAGTGTCGTATGGACATGGACCCCAAGATCTCTCTGACCCTCCACACTGCCAAGAGTCTCACCATTAATATGATATTCTGTGTTCAAATTTGACCTGCAGAAATGAACCTCTTCATCTGTGTTGAACTCCCTCTGCCACTTCCCAGTTCTGCATCCGAGGCGAGGAAATAGATTGCTGAGCCTCTGGCTAGGATCATTATGTCCTCATTGTCCACGGGAATGGTCCCGGAGGATTGGAGGGAGGCGAATGTTGTCCCCTTGTTCAAAAAGGGTAGTAGGGATAGTCCGGATATAGACCATTGAGCCTTACATCTGTGGTGGGAAAGCTGTTGGAAAAGATTCACAAAGATAGGATGTATTGGCATTTAGAGAATCATGGTCTGATCAGTGACAGTCAGCATGGCTTTCTGAAGGGCAGATCGTGTCTAACAAGCCTGATGGAGTTCTTTTAGGATGTGACCAGGCATATAGATGAGGGTATTGCAGTGGATTTGATCTACATGGATTTTAGTAATGCATTTGATAAGGTTCCACACTGTAGGCTTATTCAGAAAGTCAGAAGGCATGGGATCCAAGCATGTTTGACCAGGTGGATTCAGAGTTGGCTTGCCTGCAGAAAGCAGAGAGTTGTGGTGGAGGGAGTACATTCGGATTGGAGGGTTGTGACTAGTCGTGTCCCACAAGGATCAGTTCTGGGACCACTGCCTTTCGTGATTTTTATTAATGACCTGGATGTCGGGGTAGAAGGATGGATTGGTAAGTTTGTTGAAGACACAAAGGTTGGTGGTGTTGTGGACAGTGAAGAGGATTGTCAAAGAATGCAGAGAGACATTGATAGGATGCAGGAGAGGGCTGAGAAGTGGCAGATAGCGTTCAACCTGCAGAAGTGTGAGGTGGTACACTTCAGAAGGACAAACTCCAAGGCAGAGTACAAAGTAAATGGCAGGATACTTGGAAGTGTGGAGGAGCAGAGGGATCTGGGGCTACATGTCCACAGATCCCTGAAAGTTGCCTCACAGGTAGACAGAGTAGTTAAGAAAGCTTATGGGGAGTTAGCTTTCATAAGTCGAGGGATAGAGTTTAAGAGTCGCGATGTAATGTTGCAGCTCTATAAAACTCTGGTTGGGCCAGACAAGGAGTACTCTGTCCAGTTCTGGTCACCTCACTATAAGAAGGATGTGGAAGTATTGAAAAGGGTACAGAGGAGATTTACCAGAATGCTGCCTGGTTTAGAGTATGGATTATGATCAGAGATTAAGGGAGCTAGGGCTTTACTCTCTGGAGAGAAGGAGGATGAGAGGAGAAATGATAGCGGTATAGTTGATATTAAGGGGAATAGATAGAGTGGACAGCCAGTGCCTCTTCCCCAGGGCACCACTGCTCAATACAAGAGAACATGGCTTTAAGGTAAGGGGAGCGAAGTTCAAGGAGGATATTAGAGGAAGATTTTATACTCGGAGAGTGGTTGGTGTGTGGAATGCACTGCCCGAGTCAGTGGTGGAGGCAGATACACTAGTGAAGTTTCAGAGACTACCAGACAGGTATATGGAGGAATTTAAATTTAGGGAGGCAGCGTTTAAGGGTCGGCACAACATTGTGGGCCGAAGGGCCTGTGCTGTGCTGTGTTGTTCTATGTTCTATCTATTTCTCGCTGGAATCTCTCTTTTAATTTAATTTTTTTATTGAAGGCGCGACACAGTACAGAAAACGTAATGCATTACATTTTCCTCCATTTTGCTTTTATACCTTACGCGTCAACACCACCACAACGTCATCAGTGGGGCCTTCTGGGAGTTGTAGTCATTGACCTCGCTCGCTCCCTGTCGAAGCTTGTTTCGTCAGCCACCACAGACGTCACCGAAACAGACCCACCGAGGCGCGAAGGGGAATCACACCCGTCCTTGTGGGCGCCGAGAACGGCGCACCGACAGAAGCGCATCGCTGATCACCGCCATGGCGATGGAGCGGAAGAGGAGGGGCTGATCATGGGCCGATTTCCTTCATTCTATCGTAGCTCAGACGTAATACTGACCCCTGCTGCCATTGGCTGTAGAGACTGTCGCTCAAATGGGAACTCGGAGGGTGATTAGTTTATGTGAACGGCAGTCAGCCTTCCTGTCTTTATGAGTTTGGATTTGGATTTATAACGGGACAGGAAGCAAATTGGGAGAAATGTGAGTTTTTATGTGATGGTGCATCAGTCTCCGAGTGACATTATTAACAATAAAAGGGCAAAGGCTGTGTTGAGGAAGGAGGTGATTTACTGGAGGTTATATGGAGATAATATTGGAAGGGATATCAAACTTGGAATTGTTTGGGATATGATTTAGAAAATGGGGGGATTTGTGGGGATCATAATATTCCAGTGATGATTAATGAGGGCAAAATGATTGTTACTGAAACAGGGAAGGTTGTGTTACTGGCTGGGTCATTTGCTGAGATTCACAATCAGGATAATTAATGTGAAGAAGTTAAACAATGTAGGGATATGTTTTTCAGTGAATACCCTGATGTACTGGAAGTCAGCTGTAGCAATGATAGCATCACTGATGGAGAGATTTCTTTGTATGAATTTAAGAAGTCTATTAATAATGCAGGTCTGGTGTCCCCAGGAAAGAGTGATATTTGAAATTGTAATTGTATATAATTCTCTTCTGTGAAAATGTTAAATGTTTGAATTGTGCATCTACTTTCCTCATGGAAAATGGAAATAGTAGTGTCTATTCTGAAACCTGGCAGATCCCCATTTGATCCTTCTAGTTAAGGGCCTATATCGTGAATGTCTCATTTATGTAAACTTATGGAATGTATGGTAATCAAGCGCTTGAGTAATATTTTGGAAAGAGTGGTGATAAAGTGTTTTATTAGAGTGGATTTTGGAAGGGTGAAATGTTATTAGATTCAGTTTTAGGTTTGGAAGATGATATTCGGAAAGCACAATTAAATAAAGATGTTGTAATAGCAGTATTTCTTGATACTGAAAAGGGAAATGATATGGAAGAAAGGACTTTTGATTAAATTAGGAGTAAGGGGGACATTGTATAATTTTTTTGATGTTTTTTGGATGGACTGTCCAAGTATCGGTCGGCATGTTATGTTTGTGTTTCTATGAAATAGAAAATGGGATCCCACAAGGCAGTATTTGTAGCCCTTCATTATTTAATATTATGATTTAATATTTTCTCTGAGATGGGAAAGTGGGATACCCTGGGTAAATCACAATATACAGATGATGTAGCTTTATAGATTAGAGGTATTAATTGCAATTTACAATTAATAGGTCAAACAGTGGGCAGATTGATGAGGATTTTAAGCTTTTAGTCGTTAAAACACATTACGTGGTTTACAAACAACATTAATCGGCTTGCACTTGATTTTAAATTATATGATTAATATCTTGAGGAAGTGTCGGTGGTAAGATTTCTCAGTATGTGGATGGATAATAAGCTGACGTGGAAACACCTATCAGTAAAATAATTGATAAATGTAAAGGAGCTTTAAATCTCCTCAGATATCTATGTGGGTATTCTTGGGTGCAACTTGAAAATCTTTGTTGACCAAATATATTTGTTTAATTTGATCAGTTCTTGATTATGTCTGTGTAGCTTATGGATCAGCTTCATCTTCAAATTAAAAATGTTTGCATGTGATACAATTACAGACTTTAAGATTGTTTTCTAGTGCAGTAATGTTGTCTCCTGTTTTGGCTTTACTGATTGCAATGGGACAATTGCCCTCAAAGTAACAGAGGTTCAAGTTGATGTCAACATACTAGATTAATTTGCAGGGGCAAAGAAATGATCATCTTGTTAATGCTGTGCTGGAGGACGGTTGGGGACATCACAAGAAGAGTGTTTTAAGTTTTGGGTGGCTGGTACAATATGTCCCACTGTAGCTTTCTCCGTAACCCCACCTTGTTTTTTCCAATGACTTCAGTTGATTTTAGGTTACACGATCGGATTCGGTTCTGCCTGAGAGTCTGTTGGTTTAATATTTTCTCTGAGATGGGAAAGTGGGATACCCTGGGTAAATCACAATATACAGATGATGTAGCTTTATAGATTAGAGGTATTAATTGCAATTTACAATTAATAGGTCAAACAGTGGGCAGATTGATGAGGATTTTAAGCTTTCAGTCGTTAAAACACATTACGTGGTTTACAAACAACTAATGAAATTTATTATCATACAGTAACCATTTTTACAGATGAATCAAAAGATAAGTTAACTGGGGATGTTGGTGTGGCTGTTTTTGTGTGCCTGAATTGCAGGTAATGATAAAGAAATGACTTATGTCATTTATCAGCATAGAAAGAAGAATTCTTTGCCAACAGTTTAGGCTTACAGTGGGTGGAGGAAATTGGTCCTTATAATTTGCTCATAATACATTTCGGTTTTGATGAGTCTTAAACAGGTCATTCTGGCAGTAGGTCAGATTGACTGTTGAAAACTCCTCAAATGGTATTTCATATATAAAGTTTGATTTATATGTCTGCACATTATGGGACCTGCACATCACACTGTTGAGGGAAATGATGGGGTTGACTGTTTAGCACTAAAAGTTGTTAAATGTTAAGCTGTGGATATAGACCTTCCACTTAGCAAATTAGAAGCTAAAGGGTTGATAGAGTTAAGAATTAGGGGCTTATGGCAAGACGTAGGATAATGGACATCAGGACAGACACCTTTACAGAATACATAAACCTGTTGGGTTTATAGAAGAAGGGCTTAAAACAAGGGAAGGAATGATATTGACATGACATAGAAATGTCCACACTATGCTTAATTATGACTTGTAACTAATTGGAAAACTTCATTCTGTGTCGTGTACATTTTGTCATTATAAAACTGTCGAAACACATACTATTTCAATGTGAAGCGTACAAAGCTGAAGAAAAATCAAATGCAGTCTTCAGTACAATCTTTGCGAGGGTAGATAGTTTTCAGATAAAAACTTTATTAAATTATGGGACTGACTTTAAATTAATTCACAGTTTTAGCTGGAAAAGGCATGTAATAATTGTGTTAAACCTAAGGAAATGGCATATAAGGTAGCAAAGGTGAGTGGGATGTTGGATTATTGGGATGCTCTTATAATCCAACAAAAGGCAACGAAAAAAGCCATAAGAATGGTCAAGACGAAATATGAGGGCAAACTGGCCAACAATATAAATCAGGATACAAAAAGTTTAGTTTTCAGTTACATGAAAAGTGAAAGGGAGATGAGAGTTGATACTGGACCACTGGAAAATGATGCTGGTGAAGTAGTAATGGGGGACAAAGAAATGGCAGATGAACTTAATGAACAATCTTCACTGTCTTTTCCGGTCAGCACCGCCCCCACTTGTCCCATTTAACCTGTCTTATTACGGGTGGACTCTAGGACCCAGGGGAGCTCAGGACCCGCCGCCCGCGGCTGCTGCTGAATCCCCGGTGTTTCTGTTCGGTTGACGGATGCGGTGAACGAGTTAAAATTAATCGATCGATAATTCTCATCTCATGTTTATTTCACTCCATAGAACCATAGAACACTACAGCACAGAAAACAGGCCATTTGGCGCTTCTAGTCTGTGCGGAAACTTTATTCCGCTCGTCCCACTGACCTGCACCCACTCCGTAACCCTCCAGACCTCTCCCATCCATGTATCTATCCAATTTATTCTTAAATCTTAAGAGTGAGCCCGCATTTACCACATCATATGGCAGCTCGTTCCACACTCCCACCACTCTCTGAGTGAAGAAGATCCTCCTAATGTTCCCCTAAAGCTTTCCCCTTTCACCCTAAAACCATGTCCTCTCATATTTATCGTTCCTAATCTAAATGGAAAGAACCTACTCGCATTTACTGTCTTTACCCCACATAATTTTGTAAACCTCTATCAAATCTCCCCTCATTCTTCTATGCTCCAAGGAATAAAGTCCCAACCTGTTCAATCTTTCCCTGTAACTCAACTCCTGAAGACCTGGCAGCATCCTAGTAAATCTCTGCACTCTTTCAATCTCTCCAACCTCTCCATGGATACCTCATGTCTGAACTTTCTGAACTAACCTCCCATGTGGGACCTTGTCAAAGGCCTAACTACAGTCCTTACTATCCTTTTACGCTTAATATACTTGTAGAACCCCTTCAGGTTTTCCTTCACATTATCTGCCAAAGCCACCTCATGTCTTCTTTTTTTCCTTCCTGATTTCCTTCTTTAGTATTTTCTTACGTTTTCTATACTCTTTAAGTAACTCTTTTGCTCTTTGTTGCCTATACCTGCTATACACCTCTCCCTTTTTCTTAACCAGATCGCCAATATCCCTGGAAAACCAAGGTTCCCTATGCCTGTTAACTTTGTCTTTTATCCTGGCAGGAAAATGCAAACTCTGAACCCTCAAAATTTCACATTTGGAGGCCTTCCACTTACTGAACACATCCTTGTCAGGAAAAAAAAACTTATCCCAATCCACTCTTCCTAGATCCTTTTTCATTTCCACAAAATTGGCCCTTCTTCAATTTAGAACCTCAACTCGAGGACCAGGCCTAACCTTATCCATAATTAATTTGAAACTAATGACATTATGGTCACTGGACCCAAAATGTTCGCCCACACACACTTCTGTCACCTGACCTGTCTGGTTTCCTAATAGGAGATCAAGTATTGCATCCTCTCTCATAAGTACCTCTATATATTGATTTAGAAAACTTTCCTGAAAACATTTCACAAACTCCAAGCCATCTCGCCCTATTACAGTTTGGGAGTTCCAGTCAATAAGTGGAAAGTTAAAATCCCCGTCTATTACAACTTCCTGTTTCTTACATCGGTCTACTATCTTTATACAGATTTGCTCCTCCAATTCTCTCTGACTATTGGGCGGTCTATAATACACCCCTATTAGTGTGGTCACACCTTTCCTGTTCCTCAGCTCCACCCATATGACCTCTGTAGACAAGCCCTCCGGTCTGTCCTGTCTACGCACAGCTGTGATATTTTCCCTGACTAGTAATGCCACTCCTCCCCCTTTCATCCCTCCCCCTCTATCACGTCTGAAACAACGAATATTTCTATCATGTATAAACCTCAGGTGGGAGGTTATCTTTTTGTATTAATGTATTAAAAATAAATTATAAATTCTACCAATGAGAATTACAAATTCTCTTACTGAAGGATTCATATTTAAAATAGTATCCAACAAATCAGATTATTGCATATATGGGAACTTAGATAATTATGTTTTGTAAAAAAATGTCTAACCTGAAGATATTGCAGTAAGTGTGTATGAGAGAGAGAATATTTGCTAATTAACTATCAGTGTTTAATTCAATTTAAAATTGTTCACTGTTACTATTTAACAAAGGAGAGACTATCCAAAATATTTCCTAACATAGACAATTATTGCGATAGGTGTAAAACTGAAGTGGCCACTTTTTCACATATGTTCTGGTCATGTTCTTCATCAAAATCTTTTTGGAAATCTTTATTTTCTACAATTTCTAAAGCTCTGAAAATTAATTTACAACCTAATGTACAAACCTTTGATTTCTGTCTATACATGCAGTCCTCGCATGACCTTTATCCTCCTCCACCTCACTATCTGCTCCAACACTCTGGTTCCCCTCCCTCTGCAAATCTTTTTTACCCACTCCCCCCCCCCCCCCTCCCCCCGAGCAGCAGTGGCAAATCTACCCGCAAGGATGTTAGTCCCCCCTCCAGTTCAGGGGCAAACCGTCCCGTCGGAACAGGCCCCACCTTCCCGGGAACAAAGCCCAATTGTCCAGAAACATGAAACCCTCCCTCCTGCACCATCTCCTTAGCCACGTATTTAGCTGCACTCTCCACACATTTATATTTACAGGGACTTTACTCCTGACGCCGGTCCCGGGACCCGACCCGTTTACAGACCCGGAGCGGAACCGGAGCAGATTCTCAGCCACTGGTTTACATCCCAGGTCGCGAAGAGAGGATAAAGTTTCCCCGTGAATTTATTCCCAGTGAAGGTGTGGAGATGGGACTTGGTCTCCGCGTTGTAAAATGAAACTGTCCCGGACTCGTAACTGAGATAAACTCCCACCCTCCCGGGGATGGGACCGGCAGCGAGACGGGACTCGGGGGAGGTGAGACCACGGGTCACGTCATAATCCCGATGTAACACGTCACCATGCCGCCAGATGAACCAGAATCCGGTCTCCGGAATCAGTCTGAACCCTCCCTTCCTCTCCACAGACTCTGCAGCGACTCCCAGCCACCAGTACCGAATCCCCGTCACCTCCACCTCCCAGTAATGTCTCCCCGATGTGAATTCCCTCCGATCCCAGCACACATTCCCAGTTTGTGAATCTCTTCCCGGTGTCAGGGAGATTCCCTCTCGGTCCCGGGTCCATCTCACACTCTTCCGATCCTCAGACACCTCGAGCTGCGGATTCGCCGTTTCCACATCCAGGGTGACAGAGACTGGGGTCAGAAGCAGAGAATTAGAGAGTCCCCGGGGATCGGGGGGAGACTCGGGCAGAGCGGCCCCGGGGATCGGGGGGAGACTCGGGCAGCGAGTCCCCGGGGATCGGGGGGAGACTCGGGCAGCGAGTCCCCGGGGATCGGGGGGAGACTCGGGCAGAGCGGCCCCGGGGATCGGGGGGAGACTCGGACAGCGCGGCCCCGGGGATCGGGGGGACACTCGGGCAGCGCGGCCCCGGGGATCGGGGGGAGACTTGGGCAGCGCGGCCCCGGGGATCGGGGGGACACTCGGGCAGCGCGGCCCCGGGGATCGGGGGACACTCGGGCAGCGCGGCCCCGGGGATCGGGGGGAGACTCGGACAGCGCGGCCCCGGGGATCGGGGGGAGACTCAGGCAGCGCGGCCCCGGGGATCGGGGGAGACTCGGGCAGCGCGGCCCCGGGGATCGGGGGAGACTTGGGCAGCGCGGCCCCGGGGTTCGGGGGGAGACTCGGGCAGCGCGGCCCCGGGGATCGGGGTGGGGGGGGGGAGACACGGACAGCGCGGCCCCGGGGATCGGGGGGGGGGGGAGACTCGGACAGCGCGGCCCCCGGGGATCTGGGGGGAGACTCGGGCAGCGCGGCCCCGGGGATCGGGGGGAGACTCGGGCAGCGCGGCCCCGGGGATCTGGGGGGAGACTCGGGCAGCGCGGCCCGCGGGGATCGGGGGGAGACTCGGGCAGCGCGGCCCCGGGGATCGGGGGGGGAGACTCGGGCAGCGCGGCCCCGGGATCGGGGGGAGACTCGGGCAGCGCGGCCCCGGGGATCGGGGGGGAGACTCGGGCCGCGCGGCCCCGGGGATCGGGGGGGAGACTCGGGCCGCGCGGCCCCGGGGATCGGGGGGGGAGACTCGGGTAGCGCGGCCCCGGGATCGGGGGGGGAGACTCGGGTAGCGCGGCCCCGGGGATCGGGGGGAGACTCGGGCAGCGCGGCCCCGGGGATCGGGGGGGGGGAAGACTCGGGCAGCGCGGGCCCCGTGGATCGGGGGGGAGACTCGGGCAGCGCGGCCCCGGGGATCGGGGGGAAGACTCGGGCCGCCCGGCCCCGGGGATCGGGGGAGACTCGGGCAGCGGAGCCCCGGGACAGAGGGAAAGGCCGCTGGGCCTCGGCGCGGTCGGGTGGCCGACACGAACCTTTGATTCGACAAAAGCAGATGTCTCCACAAGGGTTTTCCGCTGGACAGGGGAAACATCCTCCCTCACTCCTGCCTGTTGCCCCCTGAAAGAATTTTGTGTTTCCATGAAATCTCCTCTCATTCTTCGAAACTGGGAACAGAGAACATAGAGCAGTACAGCACAGGAACAGGCCCGTCATTCAATCTTCACATTCATTCGTGAGTGTGATGGTTTGAGACAGTAAAGGAGGTGATAATGGGAACCAGTAGGGAGAGATGAAAGGCAGATTGAACCAGGAGGGGGAGGGGTGCAAAGCCCGTGGGTGAACTGTGTGTGTAGACGTAATGTGAAGCTGGAGGGGGCAAAGATGGGAGATGAGGATGGCTTTGTCCCCTTTCCCAGAACCCCATCCCTCGCAGCCCCTCATTAGTACAGGGGATGAATTTGCAGGAACCCTTAAGCAACACAGGTCCTGATGAAGTGTTTCAGTCTAACCGTGGACTGTTTATTCTTTTCCATAGAAACTTCCCGGCCTGCTGTTCCCCCAACAATTTGTGTGTGTTACTCTGCTTAAATATACTCAATTATTTGGCCTCCACAGCTGCCTGTGGCAGATTCACTATCCTGTGGATAAAGGAATTCCTCCTCATCTCTGTCCTAATGGACATCCTGTAGTCGGAGGCTGTGCTTACCGTTCTCGACCCACCCACATCCTCCCAACATACAACTCTCTCCAGACATGAGTCAGAGAGATCTGGCGAGACCCTTCATCAGGACCTGTATACCTTGGATTACCAGCATCTGCAGATTTTCTCCTGTTTGATTTTTAAAGCAGAAGTTAATAAGTAAACTTCTTGATCAGTCAGAGTCTCAAAAGTTATGGGAAGGAGGCAGGAGAATAGGGTTGAGAGGGATAATAAATCAGCCATTCTTCTAAACTCCCGTGAGTACAGGCCCAGAACCATCAAACACTCCTGATATGTTAACTCTTTCATTCCCGGAATCATTCTTGTGAATCTTCAGCACCCCCTCCAATGCCAGCACATGTTTTCCAATAGAAGGGACCAAAACTGCTCACAATACTCCAAGTGTGGTCTGACCAATGCCTTATTAAAAACCGAAAGCAAACATTGAGTTTGCCAATCTTACCACTGACACAAACTGCAAGTTAACCTCCAGGGAATCCTGCACAAGGACACCCATGTCCCTTTGCACCTCTGATTTTTGAATTTTCGCCCTGTTTACAGAATTGTCTATGTCTATATTCCTTCGACCAAAGTCGTAGCTGCCTAAGTTTGTACCTGCCAAACTCTACCTGTGCTACAAGATCCTTATTACGTATACTGGTGCTTTCAAATAAGACCATAAGACAAAGAAGCAGAAGCCGGCCCTTCGGCCCTTCGAATCTGCTCACCATTTTATCATGAGCTGATCCATTCTCACATTTAGTCCCACTCCCCCACCTTCTCACCATGACCTTTGATGCCCTGGCTACTCAGATACCTATCAATCTCTGTCTTAAATACACCCAATGACTTGGCTTCCATTGCCGCAAGAAATTCACAGATTCACCACCCTCTGGCTAAAAAAATTTCTTCGCATCTCCGTTCTGAATGGGTGTCCTTCAATCCTTAAGTCATGCTCTCTTGTACTAGACTCCCCCACCATAGGAAACAACTTTGCCACATCCACTCTGTCCATGCCTTTTAACATTCGAAATGTTTCTGTGAGGTTACCCTCATTCTTCTAAACTCCACGGAGTACAGTCCAAGAGCGGTCAAAGGTTCCTCATATGTTAACCCTCTCATTCCCGGAATCATTCTAGCGAATCTTCTCTGAACCCTCTCCAATGTCAGAACATCCTTTCTTAAATAAGGAGCCCAAAACTGCACACAGTATTCCAAGTGAGGTCTTACCAGTTCCTTTTAGAGCCTCAGCATCACTTCCTTGCTCCTATACTCTATTCCTCTAGAAATGAATGTCAACATTGCATTCACCTTCTTCGCCACCGACTCAACCTGCACGAGCACTCCCAAGTCCCATTGCATCTCAGAACTTTGAATTCTCTCTCCATTTAAATAATAGTCTGCCCATTTATTTCTTCTACCAACGTGCATGACCATACACTTTTCAACATTGTATTTCATTTGCCACTTCTTTGACCATTCTCCTAATCAATCCAAGTCTCTCTACAGACTCTCTGTTTCCTCAGCACTACCCTCCCCTCCACCTATCTTTGTATCATCAGCAAACTTAGCCACAAAGCCATCTATTCCATAATCCAAATCGTTGATATACAACGTAAAAAGAAGTGGCCCCAACACGGACCCCTGTGGAACACCACTGGTAACTGGCAGCCAACCAGAATGGGATCCCTTTATTCCCTCTCTGTGTTTCCTCCCAATCAGCCAACGCTCTATCCACATATGTAACTTTCCCGTAATTCCATGGGCTCTTATCTTGTTTAGCAACCTCATGTGAGGCACCTTGTCAAAGGCCTTCTGAAAATCCAAATACACAACATCCACTGCATCTCCCTTGTCTAGCCTACTTGTAATCTCCTCAAAAAATTTCAATGGGTTTGTCAGGCAGGATTTTCCTTTAAGGAAACCATGCTGAGTTTGTCCTATCTTGTCATATGCCTCCAGATACTCCGTAACCTCATCCTTGACAATTGACTCCAGAAACTTCCCAACCATTTCTCAAGCTAACAGGTCCATAAAGCACTTTTTGCTTCCTTGCCCCCTTCTTAAATACCAGAGTGGCATTTACAATCTTCCACTCCTCCGGAACCATGCCAGAATCTATTGACTTTTGAAAGATCATTGCTCCGCGATCTCCACAGCTACCTCCTTCAAAACACAAGGTTGCATTCCATCTGGACCTGGAGATTCATCTATCCTTAGACTATTCAGCTTCCTGAGTACTTTCTCTGTCGTAATTGAGACTGTGCACACTTCTCTTCCCTGACACCCTTGAGTGTCCGGAATACTGCTGATATCTTCCTCAGTGAGGGCTGATGAAAATACTCGTTCAGTTCCTCAGCCATCTCCTTATCTCCCATTACAATTTCTCCAGCATGATTTTCTATTGGTCCTATATCCACTCTCACCTATTTTTTACTCTTTATATACTTGAAAATGCTTTTAGTATCTTCTTTGATATTATTTGCTAGCTTCCTTTCATAGTTCATCTTTTCACTCTTAATGGCCTTCTTAGTTTCCTTTTGTAAGCTTTTAAAAACTTCCCAATCCTCTGTCTTCCCACTAATTTTTGCTTCCTTGAATGCCCTCTCCTTTGCTTTTACTTTGGCTTTCACTTCTCTTGTCAGCCACGGTCGCATCCTTTTTCCATTTGAAAATTTCTCCTTTTTTGGAATATATCTGTCTTGCACCTTCCTCACTTCTCGCATAAACTCCAGCCACTGAGCACCCTCTCCTTTGTAACAGTAACTGCACTCACTTCTCTTCCCTCGCACCATTCAACACCGGGCACAGTGCGAGTGTCCTCCACCTTCTCCTTTGTAACAGTAACTGCACTCACTTCTCTTCCCTCGCACTCTTCAACACCGGGCACAGTGCGAGTGTCCTCCACCTTCTCCTTTGTAACAGTAACTGCACTCACTTCTCTTCCCTCGCACTCTTCAACACCGGGCACAGTGCGAGTGTCCTCCACCTTCTCCTTTGTAACAGTAACTGCACTCACTTCTCTTTCCTCGCACTCTTCAACACCGGGCACAGTGCGAGTGTCCTCCACCTTCTCCTTTGTAACAGTAACTGCACTCACTTCTCTTCCCTCGCACCATTCAACACCGGGCACAGTGCGAGTGTCCTCCACCTTCTCCTTTGTAACAGTAACTGCACTCACTTCTCTTCCCTCGCACTCTTCAACACCGGGCACAGTGCGAGTGTCCTCCACTTCTCCTTTGTAACAGTAACTGCACTCACTTCTCTTCCCTCGCACCCTTCAACACCGGGCACAGTGCGAGTGTCCTCCACCTTCTCCTTTGTAACAGTAACTGCACTCACTTCTCTTCCCTCGCACTCTTCAACACCGGGCACAGTGCGAGTGTCCTCCACCTTCTCCTTTGTAACAGTAACTGCACTCACTTCTCTTCCCTCGCACTCTTCAACACCGGGCACAGTGCGAGTGTCCTCCACCTTCTCCTTTGTAACAGTAACTGCACTCACTTCTCTTCCCTCGAACCATTCAACACCGGGCACAGTGCGAGTGTCTTCCACCTTCTCCTTTGTAACAGTAACTGCACTCACTTCTCTTCCCTCGCACTCTTCAACACCGGGCACAGTGCGAGTGTCCTCCACCTTCTCCTTTGTAACAGTAACTGCACTCAATTCTCTTCCCTCGCACCATTCAACACCGGGCACAGTGCGAGTGTCCTCCACCTTCTCCTTTGTAACAGTAACTGCACTCACTTCTCTTCCCTCGCACCCTTCAACACCGGGCACAGTGCGAGTGTCCTCCACCTTCTCCTTTGTAACAGTAACTGCACTCACTTCTCTTCCCTCGCACCATTCAACACCAGGCACAGTGCGAGTGTCCTCCACCTTCTCCTTTGTAACAGTAACTGCACTCACTTCTCTTCCCTCGCACTCTTCAACACCGGGCACAGTGCGAGTGTCCTCCACCTTCTCCTTTGTAACAGTAACTGCACTCACTTCTCTTCCCTCGCACCATTCAACACCGGGCACAGTGCGAGTGTCCTCCACCTTCTCCTTTGTAACAGTAACTGCACTCACTTCTCTTCCCTCGCACTCTTCAACACCGGGCACAGTGCGAGTGTCCTCCACCTTCTCCTTTGTAACAGTAACTGCACTCACTTCTCTTCCCTCGCACTCTTCAACACCGGGCACAGTGCGAGTGTCCTCCACCTTCTCCTTTGTAACAGTAACTGCACTCACTTCTCTTCACTCGCACCCTTCAACACCGGGCACAGTGCGAGTGTCCTCCACCTTCTCCTTTGTAACAGTAACTGCACTCACTTCTCTTCCCTCGCACCATTCAACACCGGGCACAGTGTGAGTGTCCTCCACCTTCTCCTTTGTAACAGTAACTGCACTCACTTCTCTTCCCTCGCACTCTTCAACACCGGGCACAGTGCGAGTGTCCTCCACCTTCTCCTTTGTAACAGTAACTGCACTCACTTCTCTTCCCTCGCACTCTTCAACACCGGGCACAGTGCGAGTGTCCTCCACCTTCTCCTTTGTAACAGTAACTGCACTCACTTCTCTTCCCTCGCACTCTTCAACACCGGGCACAGTGCGAGTGTCCTCCACCTTCTCCTTTGTAACAGTAACTGCACTCACTTCTCTTTCCTCGCACTCTTCAACACCGGGCACAGTGCGAGTGTCCCTCCACCTTCTCCTTTGTAACAGTAACTGCACTCACTTCTCTTCCCTCGCACCATTCAACACCGGGCACAGTGCGAGTGTCCTCCACCTTCTCCTTTGTAACAGTAACTGCACTCACTTCTCTTCCCTCGCACTCTTCAACACCGGGCACAGTGCGAGTGTCCTCCACCTTCTCCTTTGTAACAGTAACTGCACTCACTTCTCTTCCCTCGCACCCTTCAACACCGGGCACAGTGCGAGTGTCCTCCACCTTCTCCTTTGTAACAGTAACTGCACTCACTTCTCTTCCTCGCACTCTTCAACACCGGGCACAGTGCGAGTGTCCTCCACCTTCTCCTTTGTAACAGTAACTGCACTCACTTCTCTTCCCTCGCACTCTTCAACATCTGGCACAGTGCGAGTGTCCTCCACCTTCTCCTTTGTAACAGTAACTGCACTCACTTCTCTTCCCTCGCACTCTTCAACACCGGGCACAGTGCGAGTGTCCTCCACCTTCTCCTTTGTAACAGTAACTGCACTCACTTCTCTTCCCTCGCACTCTTCAACACCGGGCACAGTGCGAGTGTCCTCCACCTTCTCCTTTGTAACAGTAACTGCACTCACTTCTCTTCCCTCGAACCATTCAACACCGGGCACAGTGCGAGTGTCTTCCACCTTCTCCTTTGTAACAGTAACTGCACTCACTTCTCTTCCCTCGCACTCTTCAACACCGGGCACAGTGCGAGTGTCCTCCACCTTCTCCTTTGTAACAGTAACTGCACTCAATTCTCTTCCCTCGCACATTCAACACCGGGCACAGTGCGAGTGTCCTCCACCTTCTCCTTTGTAACAGTAACTGCACTCACTTCTCTCCCTCGCACCCTTCAACACCGGGCACAGTGCGAGTGTCCTCCACCTTCTCCTTTGTAACAGTAACTGCACTCACTTCTCTTCCCTCGCACCATTCAACACCAGGCACAGTGCGAGTGTCCTCCACCTTCTCCTTTGTAACAGTAACTGCACTCACTTCTCTTCCCTCGCACTCTTCAACACCGGGCACAGTGCGAGTGTCCTCCACCTTCTCCTTTGTAACAGTAACTGCACTCACTTCTCTTCCCTCGCACCATTCAACACCGGGCACAGTGCGAGTGTCCTCCACCTTCTCTTTGTAACAGTAACTGCACTCACTTCTCTTCCCTCGCACTCTTCAACACGGGCACAGTGCGAGTGTCCTCCACCTTCTCCTTTGTAACAGTAACTGCACTCACTTCTCTTCCCTCGCACTCTTCAACACCGGGCACAGTGCGAGTGTCCTCCACCTTCTCCTTTGTAACAGTAACTGCACTCACTTCTCTTCACTCGCACCCTTCAACACCGGGCACAGTGCGAGTGTCCTCCACCTTCTCCTTTGTAACAGTAACTGCACTCACTTCTCTTCCCTCGCACCATTCAACACCGGGCACAGTGTGAGTGTCCTCCACCTTCTCCTTTGTAACAGTAACTGCACTCACTTCTCTTCCCTCGCACTCTTCAACACCGGGCACAGTGCGAGTGTCCTCCACCTTCTCCTTTGTAACAGTAACTGCACTCACTTCTCTTCCCTCGCACTCTTCAACACCGGGCACAGTGCGAGTGTCCTCCACCTTCTCCTTTGTAACAGTAACTGCACTCACTTCTCTTTCCTCGCACTCTTCAACACCGGGCACAGTGCGAGTGTCCTCCACCTTCTCCTTTGTAACAGTAACTGCACTCACTTCTCTTCCCTCGCACTCTTCAACACCGGGCACAGTGCGAGTGTCCTCCACCTTCTCCTTTGTAACAGTAACTGCACTCACTTCTCTTTACTCGCACTCTTCAACACCGGGCACAGTGCGAGTGTCCTCCACCTTCTCCTTTGTAACAGTAACTGCACTCACTTCTCTTCCCTCGCACCCTTCAACACCGGGCACAGTGCGAGTGTCCTCCACCTTCTCCTTTGTAACAGTAACTGCACTCACTTCTCTTCCCTCGCACTCTTCAACACCGGGCACAGTGCGAGTGTCCTCCACCTTCTCCTTTGTAACAGTAACTGCACTCACTTCTCTTCCCTCGCACCATTCAACACCGGGCACAGTGCGAGTGTCCTCCACCTTCTCTTTGTAACAGTAACTGCACTCACTTCTCTTCCCTCGCACTCTTCATCACCGGGGCACAGTGCGAGTGTCCTCCACCTTCTCCTTTGTAACAGTAACTGCACTCACTTCTCTTCCCTCGCACTCTTCAACACCGGGCACAGTGTGAGTGTCCTCCACCTTCTCCTTTGTAACAGTAACTGCACTCACTTCTCTTCCCTCGCACTCTTCAACACCGGGCACAGTGCGAGTGTCCTCCACCTTCTCCTTTGTAACAGTAACTGCACTCACTTCTCTTCCCTCGCACTCTTCAACACCGGGCACAGTGCGAGTGTCCTCCACCTTCTCCTTTGTAACAGTAACTGCACTCACTTCTCTTCCCTCGCACTCTTCACACCGGGCACAGTGCGAGTGTCCTCCACCTTCTCCTTTGTAACAGTAACTGCACTCACTTCTCTTTCCTCGCACCATTCAACACCGGGCACAGTGCGAGTGTCCTCCACCTTCTCCTTTGTAACAGTAACTGCACTCACTTCTCTTCCCTCGCACCCTTCAACACCGGGCACAGTGCGAGTGTCCTCCACCTTCTCCTTTGTAACAGTAACTGCACTCACTTCTCTTCCCTCGCACCATTCAACACCGGCACAGTGCGAGTGTCCTCCACCTTCTCCTTTGTAACTGTAACTGCACTCACTTCTCTTCCCTCGCACTCTTCAACACCGGGCACAGTGCGAGTGTCCTCCACCTTCTCCTTTGTAACAGTAACTGCACTCACTTCTCTTCCCTCGCACCATTCAACACCGGGCACAGTGCGAGTGTCTTCCACCTTCTCCTTTGTAACAGTAACTGCACTCACTTCTCTTTCCTCGCACTCTTCAACACCGGGCACAGTGCGAGTGTCCTCCACCTTCTCCTTTGTAACAGTAACTGCGCTCACTTCTCTTCCCTCGCACCCTTCAACACCGGGCACAGTGCGAGTGTCCTCCACCTTCTCCCTTGTAACAGTAACTGCACTCACTTCTCTTCCCTCGCACTCTTCAACACCGGGCACAGTGCGAGTGTCCTCCACCTTCTCCTTTGTAACAGTAACTGCACTCACTTCTCTTCCCCTCGCACCCTTCAACACCGGGCACAGTGCGAGTGTCCTCCACCTTCTCCTTTGTAACAGTAACTGCACTCACTTCTCTTCCCTCGCACTCTTCAACACCAGGCACAGTGCGAGTGTCCTCCACCTTCTCCTTTGTAACAGTAACTGCACTCACTTCTCTTCCCTCGCACTCTCAACACCGGGCACAGTGCGAGTGTCCTCCACCTTCTCCTTTGTAACAGTAACTGCACTCACTTCTCTTCCCTCGCACTCTTCAACACCGGGCACAGTGCGAGTGTCTTCCACCTTCTCCTTTGTAACAGTAACTGCACTCACTTCTCTTCCCTCGCACCATTCAACACCGGGCACAGTGCGAGTGTCCTCCACCTTCTCCTTTGTAACAGTAACTGCACTCACTTCTCTTCCCTCACACCATTCAACACCGGGCACAGTGCGAGTGTCCTCCACCTTCTCCCTTGTAACAGTAACTGCACTCACTTCTCTTCCCTCGCACTCTTCAACACCGGGCACAGTGCGAGTGTCCTCCACCTTCTCCTTTGTAACAGTAACTGCACTCACTTCTCTTCCCTCGCACTCTTCAACACCGGGCACAGTGCGAGTGTCCTCCACCTTCTCCTTTGTAACAGTAACTGCACTCACTTCTCTTCCCTCGCACTCTTCAACACCGGGCACAGTGCGAGTGTCCTCCACCTTCTCCTTTGTAACAGTAACTGCACTCACTTCTCTTCCCTCGCACTCTTCAACACCGGGCACAGTGCGAGTGTCCTCCACCTTCTCCTTTGTAACAGTAACTGCACTCACTTCTCTTCCCTCGCACCCTTCAACACCGGGCAACAGTGCGAGTGTCCTCCACCTTCTCCTTTGTAACAGTAACTGCACTCACTTCTCTTCCCTCGCACCATTCAACACCAGGCACAGTGACCTGAGTGTCCTCCACCTTCTCCTTTGTAACAGTAACTGCACTCACTTCTCTTCCCTCGCACCATTCAACACCGGGCACAGTGCGAGTGTCCTCCACCTTCTCCTTTGTAACAGTAACTGCACTCACTTCTCTTCCCTCGCACTCTTAACACCGGGCACAGTGCGAGTGTCCTCCACCTTCCTCCTTTGTAACAGTAACTGCACTCACTTCTCTTCCCTCGCACTCTTCAACACCGGGCACAGTGCGAGTGTCCTCCACCTTCTCCTTTGTAACAGTAACTGCACTCACTTCTCTCCTCGCACTCTTCAACACCGGGCACAGTGCGAGTGTCCTCCACCTTCTCCTTTGTAACAGTAACTGCACTCACTTCTCTTCCCTCGCACCATTCAACACCGGGCACAGTGTGAGTGTCCTCCACCTTCTCCTTTGTAACAGTAACTGCACTCACTTCTCTTCCCTCGCACCCTTCAACACCGGGCACAGTGCGAGTGTCCTCCACCTTCTCCTTTGTAACAGTAACTGCACTCACTTCTCTCCCTCGCACCATTCAACACAGGCACAGTGCGAGTGTCCTCCACCTTCTCCTTTGTAACAGTAACTGCACTCACTTCTCTCCCTCGCACCATTCAACACCGGGCACAGTGCGAGTGTCCTCCACCTTCTCTTTGTAACAGTAACTGCACTCACTTCTCTTCCCTCGCACTCTTAAACACCGGGCACAGTGCGAGTGTCCTCCACCTTCTCCTTTGTAACAGTAACTGCACTCACTTCTCTTCCCTCGCACTCTTAAACACCGGGCACAGTGCGAGTGTCCTCCACCTTCTCCCTTTGTACAGTAACTGCACTCACTTCTCTTCCCTCGCACCATTCAACACCGGGCACAGTGTGAGTGTCCTCCACCTTCTCCTTTGTAACAGTAACTGCACTCACTTCTCTTCCCTCGCACTCTTCAACACCGGGCACAGTGCGAGTGTCCTCCACCTTCTCCTTTGTAACAGTAACTGCACTCACTTCTCTTCCCTCGCACTCTTCAACACCGGGCACAGTGCGAGTGTCCTCCACCTTCTCCTTTGTAACAGTAACTGCACTCACTTCTCTTCCCTCGCACTCTTCAACACCGGGCACAGTGCGAGTGTCCTCCACCTTCTCCTTTGTAACAGTAACTGCACTCACTTCTCTTTCCTCGCACTCTTCAACACCGGGCACAGTGCGAGTGTCCTCCACCTTCTCCTTTGTAACAGTAACTGCACTCACTTCTCTTTCCTCGCACTCTTCAACACCGGGCACAGTGCGAGTGTCCTCCACCTTCTCCTTTGTAACAGTAACTGCACTCACTTCTCTTTCCTCGCACCATTCAACACCGGGCACAGTGCGAGTGTCCTCCACCTTCTCCTTTGTAACAGTAACTGCACTCACTTCTCTTTCCTCGCACCATTCAACACCGGGCACAGTGCGAGTGTCCTCCACCTTCTCCTTTGTAACAGTAACTGCACTCACTTCTCTTCCCTCGCACTCTTCAACACCGGGCACAGTGCGAGTGTCCTCCACCTTCTCCTTTGTAACAGTAACTGCACTCACTTCTCTTCCTCGCACCCTTCAACACCGGGGCACAGTGCGAGTGTCCTCCACCTTCTCCTTTGTAACAGTAACTGCACTCACTTCTCTTCCCTCGCACTCTTCAACACCGGGCACAGTGCGAGTGTCCTCCACCTTCTCCTTTGTAACAGTAACTGCACTCACTTCTCTTCCCTCGCACCCTTCAACACCGGGCACAGTGCGAGTGTCCTCCACCTTCTCCTTTGTAACAGTAACTGCACTCACTTCTCTTCCCTCGCACTCTTCAACACCGGGCACAGTGCGAGTGTCCTCCACCTTCTCCCTTGTAACAGTAACTGCACTCACTTCTCTTCCCTCGCACTCTTCAACACCGGGCACAGTGCGAGTGTACTCCACCTTCTCCTTTGTAACAGTAACTGCACTCACTTCTCTTCCCTCGCACCCCTTCAACACCGGGCACAGTGCGAGTGTCCTCCACCTTCTCCTTTGTAACAGTAACTGCACTCACTTCTCTTCCCTCGCACCCTTCAACACCGGGCACAGTGCGAGTGTCCTCCACCTTCTCCTTTGTAACAGTAACTGCACTCACTTCTCTTCCCTCGCACTCTTCAACACCGGGCACAGTGCGAGTGTCCTCCACCTTCTCCTTTGTAACAGTAACTGCACTCACTTCTCTTCCTCGCACCCTTCAACACCGGGCACAGTGCGAGTGTCCTCCACCTTCTCCTTTGTAACAGTAACTGCACTCACTCTCTTCCCTCGCACTCTTCAACACCAGGCACAGTGCGAGTGTCCTCCACCTTCTCCTTTGTAACAGTAACTGCACTCACTTCTCTTCCCTCGCACTCTTCAACACCGGGCACAGTGCGAGTGTCCTCCACCTTCTCCTTTGTAACAGTAACTGCACTCACTTCTCTTCCCTCGCACTCTTCAACACCGGGCACAGTGCGAGTGTCTTCCACCTTCTCCTTTGTAACAGTAACTGCACTCACTTCTCTTCCCTCGCACCATTCAACACCGGGCACAGTGCGAGTGTCCTCCACCTTCTCCTTTGTAACAGTAACTGCACTCACTTCTCTTCCCTCACACCATTCAACACCGGGCACAGTGCGAGTGTCCTCCACCTTCTCCCTTGTAACAGTAACTGCACTCACTTCTCTTCCCTCGCACTCTTCAACACCGGGCACAGTGCGAGTGTCCTCCACCTTCTCCTTTGTAACAGTAACTGCACTCACTTCTCTTCCCTCGCACTCTTCAACACCGGGCACAGTGCGAGTGTCCTCCACATTCTCCTTTGTAACAGTAACTGCACTCACTTCTCTTCCCTCGCACTCTTCAACACCGGGCACAGTGCGAGTGTCCTCCACCTTCTCCTTTGTAACAGTAACTGCACTCACTTCTCTTCCCTCGCACTCTTCAACACCGGGCACAGTGCGAGTGTCCTCCACCTTCTCCTTTGTAACAGTAACTGCACTCACTTCTCTTCCCTCGCACTCTTCAACACCGGGCACAGTGCGAGTGTCCTCCACCTTCTCCTTTGTAACAGTAACTGCACTCACTTCTCTTCCCTCGCACCATTCAACACCGGGCACAGTGCGAGTGTCCTCCACCTTCTCCTTTGTAACAGTAACTGCACTCACTTCTCTTCCCTCGCACCCTTCAACACCGGGCACAGTGCGAGTGTCCTCCACCTTCTCCTTTGTAACAGTAACTGCACTCACTTCTCTTCCCTCTCACCATTCAACACCAGGCACAGTGCGAGTGTCCTCCACCTTCTCCTTTGTAACAGTAACTGCACTCACTTCTCTTCCCTCGCACCATTCAACACCGGGCACAGTGCGAGTGTCCTCCACCTTCTCCTTTGTAACAGTAACTGCACTCACTTCTCTTCCCTCGCACTCTTCAACACCGGGCACAGTGCGAGTGTCCTCCACCTTCTCCTTTGTAACAGTAACTGCACTCACTTCTCTTCCCTCGCACTCTTCAACACCGGGCACAGTGCGAGTGTCCTCCACCTTCTCCTTTGTAACAGTAACTGCACTCACTTCTCTTCCCTCGCACTCTTCAACACCGGGCACAGTGCGAGTGTCCTCCACCTTCTCCTTTGTAACAGTAACTGCACTCACTTCTCTTCCCTCGCACCATTCAACACCGGGCACAGTGTGAGTGTCCTCCACCTTCTCCTTTGTAACAGTAACAGCACTCACTTCTCTTCCCTCGCACTCTCAACACCGGGCACAGTGCGAGTGTCCTCCACCTTCTCCTTTGTAACAGTAACTGCACTCACTTCTCTTCCCTCGCACTCTTCAACACCGGGGCACAGTGCGAGTGTCCTCCACCTTCTCCTTTGTAACAGTAACTGCACTCACTTCTCTTCCCTCGCACCATTCAACACCGGGCACAGTGCTAGTGTCCTCCACCTTCTCCTTTGTAACAGTAACTGCACTCACTTCTCTTCCCTCGCACTCTTCAACACCGGGCACAGTGCGAGTGTCCTCCACCTTCTCCTTTGTAACAGTAACTGCACTCACTTCTCTTTCCTCGCACTCTTCAACACCGGGCACAGTGCGAGTGTCCTCCACCTTCTCCTTTGTAACAGTAACTGCACTCACTTCTCTTCCCTCGCACTCTTCAACACCGGGCACAGTGCGAGTGTCCTCCACCTTCTCCTTTGTAACAGTAACTGCACTCACTTCTCTTTCCTCGCACTCTTCAACACCGGGGCACAGTGCGAGTGTCCTCCACCTTCTCCTTTGTAACAGTAACTGCACTCACTTCTCTTTCCTCGCACTCTTCAACACCGGGCACAGTGCGAGTGTCCTCCACCTTCTCCTTTGTAACAGTAACTGCACTCACTTCTCTTCCCTCGCACCATTCAACACCGGGCACAGTGCGAGTGTCCTCCACCTTCTCATTTGTAACAGTAACTGCACTCACTTCTCTTTCCTCGCACCATTCAACACCGGGCACAGTGCGAGTGTCCTCCACCTTCTCCTTTGTAACAGTAACTGCACTCACTTCTCTTCCCTCGCACCCTTCAACACCGGGCACAGTGCGAGTGTCCTCCACCTTCTCCTTTGTAACAGTAACTGCACTCACTTCTCTTCCCTCGCACCATTCAACACCGGGCACAGTGCGAGTGTCCTCCACCTTCTCCTTTGTAACTGTAACTGCACTCACTTCTCTTCCCTCGCACTCTTCAACACCGGGCACAGTGCGAGGGTCCTCCACCTTCTCCTTTGTAACAGTAACTGCACTCACTTCTCTTCCCTCGCACCATTCAACACCGGGCACAGTGCGAGTGTCTTCCACCTTCTCCTTTGTAACAGTAACTGTACTCACTTCTCTTTCCTCGCACTCTTCAGCACCGGGCACAGTGCGAGTGTCCTCCACCTTCTCCTTTGTAACAGTAACTGCGCTCACTTCTCTTCCCTCGCACCCTTCAACACCGGGGCACAGTGCGAGTGTCCTCCACCTTCTCCCTTGTAACAGTAACTGCACTCACTTCTCTTCCCTCGCACTCTTCAACACCGGGCACAGTGCGAGTGTCCTCCACCTTCTCCTTTGTAACAGTAACTGCACTCACTTCTCTTCCCTCGCACCCTTCAACACCGGGCACAGTGCGAGTGTCCTCCACCTTCTCCTTTGTAACAGTAACTGCACTCACTTCTCTTCCCTCGCACCATTCAACACCGGGCACAGTGCGAGTGTCCTCCACCTTCTCCTTTGTAACTGTAACTGCACTCACTTCTCTTCCCTCGCACTCTTCAACACCGGGCACAGTGCGAGTGTCCTCCACCTTCTCCTTTGTAACAGTAACTGCACTCACTTCTCTTCCCTCGCACCATTCAACACCGGGCACAGTGCGAGTGTCTTCCACCTTCTCCTTTGTAACAGTAACTGCACTCACTTCTCTCCCTCGCACTCTTCAACACCGGGCACAGTGCGAGTGTCCTCCACCTTCTCCTTTGTAACAGTAACTGCGCTCACTTCTCTTCCCTCGCACCCTTCAACACCGGGGCACAGTGCGAGTGTCCTCCACCTTCTCCCTTGTAACAGTAACTGCACTCACTTCTCTTCCCTCGCACTCTTCAACACCGGGCACAGTGCGAGTGTCCTCCACCTTCTCCTTTGTAACAGTAACTGCACTCACTTCTCTTCCCTCGCACTCTTCAACACCGGGCACAGTGCGAGTGTCCTCCACCTTCTCCTTTGTAACAGTAACTGCACTCACTTCTCTTCCCTCGCACTCTTCAACACCGGGCACAGTGCGAGTGTCCTCCACCTTCTCCTTTGTAACAGTAACTGCACTCACTTCTCTTCCCTCGCACCATTCAACACCGGGCACAGTGCGAGTGTCCTCCACCTTCTCCTTTGTAACAGTAACTGCACTCACTTCTCTTCCCTCGCACCCTTCAACACCGGGGCACAGTGCGAGTGTCCTCCACCTTCTCCTTTGTAACAGTAACTGCACTCACTTCTCTTCCCTCTCACCATTCAACACCAGGCACAGTGCGAGTGTCCTCCACCTTCTCCTTTGTAACAGTAACTGCACTCACTTCTCTTCCCTCGCACCATTCAACACCGGGCACAGTGCGAGTGTCCTCCACCTTCTCCTTTGTAACAGTAACTGCACTCACTTCTCTTCCCTCGCACTCTTCAACACCGGCACAGTGCGAGTGTCCTCCACCTTCTCCTTTGTAACAGTAACTGCACTCACTTCTCTTCCCTCGCACTCTTCAACACCGGGCACAGTGCGAGTGTCCTCCACCTTCTCCTTTGTAACAGTAACTGCACTCACTTCTCTTCCCTCGCACCATTCAACACCGGGCACAGTGTGAGTGTCCTCCACCTTCTCCTTTGTAACAGTAACAGCACTCACTTCTCTTCCCTCGCACCATTCAACACCGGGCACAGTGCGAGTGTCCTCCACCTTCTCCTTTGTAACAGTAACTGCACTCACTTCTCTTCCCTCGCACTCTTCAACACCGGGCACAGTGCGAGTGTCCTCCACCTTCTCCCTTGTAACAGTAACTGCACTCACTTCTCTTCCCTCGCACCATTCAACACCGGGCACAGTGCGAGTGTCCTCCACCTTCTCCTTTGTAACAGTAACTGCACTCACTTCTCTTCCCTCGCACTCTTCAACACCGGGCACAGTGCGAGTGTCCTCCACCTTCTCCCTTGTAACAGTAACTGCACTCACTTCTCTTCCCTCGCACCATTCAACACCGGGCACAGTGCGAGTGTCCTCCACCTTCTCCCTTGTAACAGTAACTGCACTCACTTCTCTTCCCTCGCACTCTTCAACACCGGGCACAGTGCGAGTGTCCTCCACCTTCTCCTTTGTAACAGTAACTGCACTCACTTCTCTTTCCTCGCACCATTCAACACCGGGCACAGTGCGAGTGTCCTCCACCTTCTCCTTTGTAACAGTAACTGCACTCACTTCTCTTCCCTCGCACTCTTCAACTCCGGGCACAGTGCGAGTGTCCTCCACCTTCTCCTTTGTAACAGTAACTGCACTCACTTCTCTTCCCTCGCACCATTCAACACCGGGCACAGTGTGAGTGTCCTCCACCTTCTCCTTTGTAACAGTAACAGCACTCACTTCTCTTCCCTCGCACTCTTCAACACCGGGCACAGTGCGAGTGTCCTCCACCTTCTCCTTTGTAACAGTAACTGCACTCACTTCTCTTCCCTCGCACTCTTCAACACCGGGCACAGTGCGAGTGTCCTCCACCTTCTCCTTTGTAACAGTAACTGCACTCACTTCTCTTCCCTCGCACCATTCAACACCGGGCACAGTGCTAGTGTCCTCCACCTTCTCCTTTGTAACAGTAACTGCACTCACTTCTCTTCCCTCGCATTCTTCAACACCGGGCACAGTGCGAGTGTCCTCCACCTTCTCCTTTGTAACAGTAACTGCACTCACTTCTCTTTCCTCGCACTCTTCAACACCGGGCACAGTGCGAGTGTCCTCCACCTTCTCCTTTGTAACAGTAACTGCACTCACTTCTCTTCCCTCGCACTCTTCAACACCGGGCACAGTGCGAGTGTCCTCCACCTTCTCCTTTGTAACAGTAACTGCACTCACTTCTCTTTCCTCGCACTCTTCAACACCGGGCACAGTGCGAGTGTCCTCCACCTTCTCCTTTGTAACAGTAACTGCACTCACTTCTCTTTCCTCGCACCATTCAACACCGGGCACAGTGCGAGTGTCCTCCACCTTCTCATTTGTAACAGTAACTGCACTCACTTCTCTTTCCTCGCACCATTCAACACCGGGCACAGTGCGAGTGTCCTCCACCTTCTCCTTTGTAACAGTAACTGCACTCACTTCTCTTCCCTCGCACCCTTCAACACCGGGCACAGTGCGAGTGTCCTCCACCTTCTCCTTTGTAACAGTAACTGCACTCACTTCTCTTCCCTCGCACCATTCAACACCGGGCACAGTGCGAGTGTCCTCCACCTTCTCCTTTGTAACTGTAACTGCACTCACTTCTCTTCCCTCGCACTCTTCAACACCGGGCACAGTGCGAGTGTCCTCCACCTTCTCCTTTGTAACAGTAACTGCACTCACTTCTCTTCCCTCGCACCATTCAACACCGGGCACAGTGCGAGTGTCTTCCACCTTCTCCTTTGTAACAGTAACTGTACTCACTTCTCTTTCCTCGCACTCTTCAACACCGGGCACAGTGCGAGTGTCCTCCACCTTCTCCTTTGTAACAGTAACTGCGCTCACTTCTCTTCCCTCGCACCCTTCAACACCGGGCACAGTGCGAGTGTCCTCCACCTTCTCCCTTGTAACAGTAACTGCACTCACTTCTCTTCCCTCGCACTCTTCAACACCGGGCACAGTGCGAGTGTCCTCCACCTTCTCCTTTGTAACAGTAACTGCACTCACTTCTCTTCCCTCGCACCCTTCAACACCGGGCACAGTGCGAGTGTCCTCCACCTTCTCCTTTGTAACAGTAACTGCACTCACTTCTCTTCCCTCGCACCATTCAACACCGGGCACAGTGCGAGTGTCCTCCACCTTCTCCTTTGTAACTGTAACTGCACTCACTTCTCTTCCCTCTCACCATTCAACACCAGGCACAGTGCGAGTGTCCTCCACCTTCTCCTTTGTAACAGTAACTGCACTCACTTCTCTTCCCTCGCACTCTTCAACACCGGGCACAGTGCGAGTGTCCTCCACCTTCTCCTTTGTAACAGTAACTGCACTCACTTCTCTTCCCTCGCACCATTCAACACCGGGCACAGTGCGAGTGTCCTCCACCTTCTCCTTTGTAACAGTAACTGCACTCACTTCTCTTCCCTCGCACCCTTCAACACCGGGCACAGTGCGAGTGTCCTCCACCTTCTCCTTTGTAACAGTAACTGCACTCACTTCTCTTCCCTCTCACCATTCAACACCAGGCACAGTGCGAGTGTCCTCCACCTTCTCCTTTGTAACAGTAACTGCACTCACTTCTCTTCCCTCGCACCATTCAACACCGGGCACAGTGCGAGTGTCCTCCACCTTCTCCTTTGTAACAGTAACTGCACTCACTTCTCTTCCCTCGCACTCTTCAACACCGGGCACAGTGCGAGTGTCCTCCACCTTCTCCTTTGTAACAGTAACTGCACTCACTTCTCTTCCCTCGCACTCTTCAACACCGGGCACAGTGCGAGTGTCCTCCACCTTCTCCTTTGTAACAGTAACTGCACTCACTTCTCTTCCCTCGCACTCTTCAACACCGGGCACAGTGCGAGTGTCCTCCACCTTCTCCTTTGTAACAGTAACTGCACTCACTTCTCTTCCCTCGCACCATTCAACACCGGGCACAGTGTGAGTGTCCTCCACCTTCTCCTTTGTAACAGTAACAGCACTCACTTCTCTTCCCTCGCACTCTTCAACACCGGGCACAGTGCGAGTGTCCTCCACCTTCTCCTTTGTAACAGTAACTGCACTCACTTCTCTTCCCTCGCACTCTTCAACACCGGGCACAGTGCGAGTGTCCTCCACCTTCTCCTTTGTAACAGTAACTGCACTCACTTCTCTTCCCTCGCACCATTCAACACCGGGCACAGTGCTAGTGTCCTCCACCTTCTCCTTTGTAACAGTAACTGCACTCACTTCTCTTCCCTCGCACTCTTCAACACCGGGCACAGTGCGAGTGTCCTCCACCTTCTCCTTTGTAACAGTAACTGCACTCACTTCTCTTTCCTCGCACTCTTCAACACCGGGCACAGTGCGAGTGTCCTCCACCTTCTCCTTTGTAACAGTAACTGCACTCACTTCTCTTCCCTCGCACTCTTCAACACCGGGCACAGTGCGAGTGTCCTCCACCTTCTCCTTTGTAACAGTAACTGCACTCACTTCTCTTTCCTCGCACTCTTCAACACCGGGCACAGTGCGAGTGTCCTCCACCTTCTCCTTTGTAACAGTAACTGCACTCACTTCTCTTTCCTCGCACCATTCAACACCGGGCACAGTGCGAGTGTCCTCCACCTTCTCATTTGTAACAGTAACTGCACTCACTTCTCTTTCCTCGCACCATTCAACACCGGGCACAGTGCGAGTGTCCTCCACCTTCTCCTTTGTAACAGTAACTGCACTCACTTCTCTTCCCTCGCACCCTTCAACACCGGGCACAGTGCGAGTGTCCTCCACCTTCTCCTTTGTAACAGTAACTGCACTCACTTCTCTTCCCTCGCACCATTCAACACCGGGCACAGTGCGAGTGTCCTCCACCTTCTCCTTTGTAACTGTAACTGCACTCACTTCTCTTCCCTCGCACTCTTCAACACCGGGCACAGTGCGAGTGTCCTCCACCTTCTCCTTTGTAACAGTAACTGCACTCACTTCTCTTCCCTCGCACCATTCAACACCGGGCACAGTGCGAGTGTCTTCCACCTTCTCCTTTGTAACAGTAACTGTACTCACTTCTCTTTCCTCGCACTCTTCAACACCGGGCACAGTGCGAGTGTCCTCCACCTTCTCCTTTGTAACAGTAACTGCGCTCACTTCTCTTCCCTCGCACCCTTCAACACCGGGCACAGTGCGAGTGTCCTCCACCTTCTCCCTTGTAACAGTAACTGCACTCACTTCTCTTCCCTCGCACTCTTCAACACCGGGCACAGTGCGAGTGTCCTCCACCTTCTCCTTTGTAACAGTAACTGCACTCACTTCTCTTCCCTCGCACCATTCAACACCGGGCACAGTGCGAGTGTCCTCCACCTTCTCCTTTGTAACTGTAACTGCACTCACTTCTCTTCCCTCGCACTCTTCAACACCGGGCACAGTGCGAGTGTCCTCCACCTTCTCCTTTGTAACAGTAACTGCACTCACTTCTCTTCCCTCGCACCATTCAACACCGGGCACAGTGCGAGTGTCTTCCACCTTCTCCTTTGTAACAGTAACTGCACTCACTTCTCTTCCCTCGCACTCTTCAACACCGGGCACAGTGCGAGTGTCCTCCACCTTCTCCTTTGTAACAGTAACTGCGCTCACTTCTCTTCCCTCGCACCCTTCAACACCGGGCACAGTGCGAGTGTCCTCCACCTTCTCCCTTGTAACAGTAACTGCACTCACTTCTCTTCCCTCGCACTCTTCAACACCGGGCACAGTGCGAGTGTCCTCCACCTTCTCCTTTGTAACAGTAACTGCACTCACTTCTCTTCCCTCGCACCCTTCAACACCGGGCACAGTGCGAGTGTCCTCCACCTTCTCCTTTGTAACAGTAACTGCACTCACTTCTCTTCCCTCGCACCATTCAACACCGGGCACAGTGCGAGTGTCCTCCACCTTCTCCTTTGTAACAGTAACTGCACTCACTTCTCTTCCCTCGCACCATTCAACACCGGGCACAGTGCGAGTGTCCTCCACCTTCTCCTTTGTAACAGTAACTGCACTCACTTCTCTTCCCTCGCACCATTCAACACCGGGCACAGTGCGAGTGTCCTCCACCTTCTCCTTTGTAACAGTAACTGCACTCACTTCTCTTCCCTCGCACCATTCAACACCGGGCACAGTGCGAGTGTCCTCCACCTTCTCCTTTGTAACAGTAACTGCACTCACTTCTCTTCCCTCACACCATTCAACACCGGGCACAGTGCGAGTGTCCTCCACCTTCTCCCTTGTAACAGTAACTGCACTCACTTCTCTTCCCTCGCACCATTCAACACCGGGCACAGTGCGAGTGTCCTCCACCTTCTCCTTTGTAACAGTAACTGCACTCACTTCTCTTCCCTCGCACTCTTCAACACCGGGCACAGTGCGAGTGTCCTCCACCTTCTCCTTTGTAACAGTAACTGCACTCACTTCTCTTCCCTCGCACTCTTCAACACCGGGCACAGTGCGAGTGTCCTCCACCTTCTCCTTTGTAACAGTAACTGCACTCACTTCTCTTCCCTCGCACTCTTCAACACCGGGCACAGTGCGAGTGTCCTCCACCTTCTCCTTTGTAACAGTAACTGCACTCACTTCTCTTCCCTCGCACTCTTCAACACCGGGCACAGTGCGAGTGTCCTCCACCTTCTCCTTTGTAACAGTAACTGCACTCACTTCTCTTCCCTCGAACCATTCAACACCGGGCACAGTGCGAGTGTCTTCCACCTTCTCCTTTGTAACAGTAACTGCACTCACTTCTCTTCCCTTGCACCCTTCAACACCGGGCACAGTGCGAGTGTCTTCCACCTTCTCCTTTGTAACAGTAACTGCACTCACTTCTCTTCCCTCGCACTCTTCAACACCGGGCACAGTGCGAGTGTCTTCCACCTTCTCCTTTGTAACAGTAACTGCACTCACTTCTCTTCCCTCGCACTCTTCATCACCGGACACAGTGCGAGTGTCCTCCACCTTCTCCTTTGTAACAGTAACTGCACTCACTTCTCTTCCCTCGCACTCTTCATCACCGGACACAGTGCGAGTGTCCTCCACCTTCTCCTTTGTAACAGTAACTGCACTCACTTCTCTTCCCTCGCACCATTCAACACCGGGCACAGTGCGAGTGTCCTCCACCTTCTCATTTGTAACAGTAACTGCACTCACTTCTCTTTCCTCGCACCATTCAACACCGGGCACAGTGCGAGTGTCCTCCACCTTCTCCTTTGTAACAGTAAC
Source organism: Hemitrygon akajei (assembly GCF_048418815.1). Lineage (NCBI taxonomy): Eukaryota > Metazoa > Chordata > Chondrichthyes > Myliobatiformes > Dasyatidae > Hemitrygon > Hemitrygon akajei. Next base: position 121,642 of record NW_027332071.1, read on the forward strand.
TGCACTCACTTCTCTTCCCTCGCACCCTTCAACACCGGGCACAGTGCGAGTGTCCTCCACCTTCTCCTTTGTAACAGTAACTGCACTCACTTCTCTTCCCTCGCACCATTCAACACCGGGCACAGTGCGAGTGTCCTCCACCTTCTCCTTTGTAACTGTAACTGCACTCACTTCTCTTCCCTCGCACTCTTCAACACCGGGCACAGTGCGAGTGTCCTCCACCTTCTCCTTTGTAACAGTAACTGCACTCACTTCTCTTCCCTCGCACCATTCAACACCGGGCACAGTGCGAGTGTCTTCCACCTTCTCCTTTGTAACAGTAACTGCACTCACTTCTCTTTCCTCGCACTCTTCAACACCGGGCACAGTGCGAGTGTCCTCCACCTTCTCCTTTGTAACAGTAACTGCGCTCACTTCTCTTCCCTCGCACCCTTCAACACCGGGCACAGTGCGAGTGTCATCCACCTTCTCCCTTGTAACAGTAACTGCACTCACTTCTCTTCCCTCGCACTCTTCAACACCGGGCACAGTGCGAGTGTCCTCCACCTTCTCCTTTGTAACAGTAACTGCACTCACTTCTCTTCCCTCGCACCCTTCAACACCGGGCACAGTGCGAGTGTCCTCCACCTTCTCCTTTGTAACAGTAACTGCACTCACTTCTCTTCCCTCGCACCATTCAACACCGGGCACAGTGCGAGTGTCCTCCACCTTCTCCTTTGTAACTGTAACTGCACTCACTTCTCTTCCCTCGCACTCTTCAACACCGGGCACAGTGCGAGTGTCCTCCACCTTCTCCTTTGTAACAGTAACTGCACTCACTTCTCTTCCCTCGCACCATTCAACACCGGGCACAGTGCGAGTGTCTTCCACCTTCTCCTTTGTAACAGTAACTGCACTCACTTCTCTTTCCTCGCACTCTTCAACACCGGGCACAGTGCGAGTGTCCTCCACCTTCTCCTTTGTAACAGTAACTGCGCTCACTTCTCTTCCCTCGCACCCTTCAACACCGGGCACAGTGCGAGTGTCCTCCACCTTCTCCCTTGTAACAGTAACTGCACTCACTTCTCTTCCCTCGCACTCTTCAACACCGGGCACAGTGCGAGTGTCCTCCACCTTCTCCTTTGTAACAGTAACTGCACTCACTTCTCTTCCCTCGCACCCTTCAACACCGGGCACAGTGCGAGTGTCCTCCACCTTCTCCTTTGTAACAGTAACTGCACTCACTTCTCTTCCCTCGCACTCTTCAACACCAGGCACAGTGCGAGTGTCCTCCACCTTCTCCTTTGTAACAGTAACTGCACTCACTTCTCTTCCCTCGCACTCTTCAACACCGGGCACAGTGCGAGTGTCCTCCACCTTCTCCTTTGTAACAGTAACTGCACTCACTTCTCTTCCCTCGCACTCTTCAACACCGGGCACAGTGCGAGTGTCTTCCACCTTCTCCTTTGTAACAGTAACTGCACTCACTTCTCTTCCCTCGCACCATTCAACACCGGGCACAGTGCGAGTGTCCTCCACCTTCTCCTTTGTAACAGTAACTGCACTCACTTCTCTTCCCTCACACCATTCAACACCGGGCACAGTGCGAGTGTCCTCCACCTTCTCCCTTGTAACAGTAACTGCACTCACTTCTCTTTCCTCGCACTCTTCAACACCGGGCACAGTGCGAGTGTCCTCCACCATCTCCTTTGTAACAGTAACTGCACTCACTTCTCTTCCCTCGCACTCTTCAACACCGGGCACAATGCGAGTGTCCTCCACCTTCTCCTTTGTAACAGTAACTGCACTCACTTCTCTTCCCTCGCACTCTTCAACACCGGGCACAGTGCGAGTGTCCTCCACCTTCTCCTTTGTAACAGTAACTGCACTCACTTCTCTTCCCTCGCACTCTTCAACACCGGGCACAGTGCGAGTGTCCTCCACCTTCTCCTTTGTAACAGTAACTGCACTCACTTCTCTTCCCTCGAACCATTCAACACCGGGCACAGTGCGAGTGTCTTCCACCTTCTCCTTTGTAACAGTAACTGCACTCACTTCTCTTCCCTCGCACCCTTCAACACCGGGCACAGTGTGAGTGTCCTCCACCTTCTCCTTTGTAACAGTAACTGCACTCACTTCTCTTCCCTCGCACTCTTCAACACCGGGCACAGTGCGAGTGTCCTCCACCTTCTCCTTTGTAACAGTAACTGCACTCACTTCTCTTCCCTCGCACCATTCAACACCAGGCACAGTGCGAGTGTCCTCCACCTTCTCCTTTGTAACAGTAACTGCACTCACTTCTCTTCCCTCGCACCATTCAACACCGGGCACAGTGCGAGTGTCCTCCACCTTCTCCTTTGTAACAGTAACTGCACTCACTTCTCTTCCCTCGCACTCTTCAACACCGGGCACAGTGCGAGTGTCCTCCACCTTCTCCTTTGTAACAGTAACTGCACTCACTTCTCTTCCCTCGCACTCTTCAACACCGGGCACAGTGCGAGTGTCCTCCACCTTCTCCTTTGTAACTGTAACTGCACTCACTTCTCTTCCCTCGCACTCTTCAACACCGGGCACAGTGCGAGTGTCCTCCACCTTCTCCTTTGTAACAGTAACTGCACTCACTTCTCTTCCCTCGCACCATTCAACACCGGGCACAGTGCGAGTGTCTTCCACCTTCTCCTTTGTAACAGTAACTGCACTCACTTCTCTTTCCTCGCACTCTTCAACACCGGGCACAGTGCGAGTGTCCTCCACCTTCTCCTTTGTAACAGTAACTGCGCTCACTTCTCTTCCCTCGCACCCTTCAACACCGGGCACAGTGCGAGTGTCCTCCACCTTCTCCCTTGTAACAGTAACTGCACTCACTTCTCTTCCCTCGCACTCTTCAACACCGGGCACAGTGCGAGTGTCCTCCACCTTCTCCTTTGTAACAGTAACTACACTCACTTCTCTTCCCTCGCACTCTTCAACACCGGGCACAGTGCGAGTGTCCTCCACCTTCTCCTTTGTAACAGTAACTGCACTCACTTCTCTTCCCTCGCACTCTTCAACACCAGGCACAGTGCGAGTGTCCTCCACCTTCTCCTTTGTAACAGTAACTGCACTCACTTCTCTTCCCTCGCACTCTTCAACACCGGGCACAGTGCGAGTGTCCTCCACCTTCTCCTTTGTAACAGTAACTGCACTCACTTCTCTTCCCTCGCACTCTTCAACACCGGGCACAGTGCGAGTGTCTTCCACCTTCTCCTTTGTAACAGTAACTGCACTCACTTCTCTTCCCTCGCACCATTCAACACCGGGCACAGTGCGAGTGTCCTCCACCTTCTCCTTTGTAACAGTAACTGCACTCACTTCTCTTCCCTCACACCATTCAACACCGGGCACAGTGCGAGTGTACTCCACCTTCTCCCTTGTAACAGTAACTGCACTCACTTCTCTTCCCTCGCACTCTTCAACACCGGGCACAGTGCGAGTGTCCTCCACCTTCTCCTTTGTAACAGTAACTGCACTCACTTCTCTTCCCTCGCACTCTTCAACACCGGGCACAGTGCGAGTGTCCTCCACCTTCTCCTTTGTAAAAGTAACTGCACTCACTTCTCTTCCCTCGCACTCTTCAACACCGGGCACAGTGCGAGTGTCCTCCACCTTCTCCTTTGTAACAGTAACTGCACTCACTTCTCTTCCCTCGCACTCTTCAACACCGGGCACAGTGCGAGTGTCCTCCACCTTCTCCTTTGTAACAGTAACTGCACTCACTTCTCTTCCCTCGAACCATTCAACACCGGGCACAGTGCGAGTGTCTTCCACCTTCTCCTTTGTAACAGTAACTGCACTCACTTCTCTTCCCTTGCACCCTTCAACACCGGGCACAGTGCGAGTGTCTTCCACCTTCTCCTTTGTAACAGTAACTGCACTCACTTCTCTTCCCTCGCACTCTTCAACACCGGGCACAGTGCGAGTGTCCTCCACCTTCTCCTTTGTAACAGTAACTGCACTCACTTCTCTTCCCTCGCACTCTTCAACACCGGGCACAGTGCGAGTGTCCTCCACCTTCTCCTTTGTAACAGTAACTGCACTCACTTCTCTTCCCTCGAACCATTCAACACCGGGCACAGTGCGAGTGTCTTCCACCTTCTCCTTTGTAACAGTAACTGCACTCACTTCTCTTCCCTTGCACCCTTCAACACCGGGCACAGTGCGAGTGTCTTCCACCTTCTCCTTTGTAACAGTAACTGCACTCACTTCTCTTCCCTCGCACTCTTCATCACCGGACACAGTGCGAGTGTCCTCCACCTTCTCCTTTGTAACAGTAACTGCACTCACTTCTCTTCCCTCGCACTCTTCATCACCGGACACAGTGCGAGTGTCCTCCACCTTCTCCTTTGTAACAGTAACTGCACTCACTTCTCTTCCCTCGCACCCTTCAACACCGGGCACAGTGTGAGTGTCCTCCACCTTCTCCTTTGTAACAGTAACTGCACTCACTTCTCTTCCCTCGCACTCTTCAACACCGGGCACAGTGCGAGTGTCCTCCACCTTCTCCTTTGTAACAGTAACTGCACTCACTTCTCTTCCCTCGCACCATTCAACACCAGGCACAGTGCGAGTGTCCTCCACCTTCTCCTTTGTAACAGTAACTGCACTCACTTCTCTTCCCTCGCACCATTCAACACCGGGCACAGTGCGAGTGTCCTCCACCTTCTCCTTTGTAACAGTAAATGCACTCACTTCTCTTCCCTCGCACTCTTCAACACCGGGCACAGTGCGAGTGTCCTCCACCTTCTCCTTTGTAACAGTAACTGCACTCACTTCTCTTCCCTCGCACTCTTCAACACCGGGCACAGTGCGAGTGTCCTCCACCTTCTCCTTTGTAACAGTAACTGCACTCACTTCTCTTCCCTCGCACCATTCAACACCGGGCACAGTGCGAGTGTCCTCCACCTTCTCCTTTGTAACAGTAACTGCACTCACTTCTCTTCCCTCGCACCCTTCAACACCGGGCACAGTGCGAGTGTCCTCCACCTTCTCCTTTGTAACAGTAACTGCACTCACTTCTCTTCCCTCGCACCATTCAACACCAGGCACAGTGCGAGTGTCCTCCACCTTCTCCTTTGTAACAGTAACTGCACTCACTTCTCTTCCCTCGCACCATTCAACACCGGGCACAGTGCGAGTGTCCTCCACCTTCTCCTTTGTAACAGTAACTGCACTCACTTCTCTTCCCTCGCACTCTTCAACACCGGGCACAGTGCGAGTGTCCTCCACCTTCTCCTTTGTAACAGTAACTGCACTCACTTCTCTTCCCTCGCACTCTTCAACACCGGGCACAGTGCGAGTGTCCTCCACCTTCTCCTTTGTAACAGTAACTGCACTCACTTCTCTTCCCTCGCACTCTTCAACACCGGGCACAGTGCGAGTGTCCTCCACCTTCTCCTTTGTAACAGTAACTGCACTCACTTCTCTTCCCTCGCACCATTCAACACCGGGCACAGTGTGAGTGTCCTCCACCTTCTCCTTTGTAACAGTAACAGCACTCACTTCTCTTCCCTCGCACTCTTCAACACCGGGCACAGTGCGAGTGTCCTCCACCTTCTCCTTTGTAACAGTAACTGCACTCACTTCTCTTCCCTCGCACTCTTCAACACCGGGCACAGTGCGAGTGTCCTCCACCTTCTCCTTTGTAACAGTAACTGCACTCACTTCTCTTCCCTCGCACCATTCAACACCGGGCACAGTGCTAGTGTCCTCCACCTTCTCCTTTGTAACAGTAACTGCACTCACTTCTCTTCCCTCGCACTCTTCAACACCGGGCACAGTGCGAGTGTCCTCCACCTTCTCCCTTGTAACAGTAACTGCACTCACTTCTCTTTCCTCGCACTCTTCAACACCGGGCACAGTGCGAGTGTCCTCCACCTTCTCCTTTGTAACAGTAACTGCACTCACTTCTCTTCCCTCGCACTCTTCAACACCGGGCACAGTGCGAGTGTCCTCCACCTTCTCCTTTGTAACAGTAACTGCACTCACTTCTCTTTCCTCGCACTCTTCAACACCGGGCACAGTGCGAGTGTCCTCCACCTTCTCCTTTGTAACAGTAACTGCACTCACTTCTCTTTCCTCGCACCATTCAACACCGGGCACAGTGCGAGTGTCCTCCACCTTCTCCTTTGTAACAGTAACTGCACTCACTTCTCTTTCCTCGCACCATTCAACACCGGGCACAGTGCGAGTGTCCTCCACCTTCTCCTTTGTAACAGTAACTGCACTCACTTCTCTTCCCTCGCACCCTTCAACACCGGGCACAGTGCGAGTGTCCTCCACCTTCTCCTTTGTAACAGTAACTGCACTCACTTCTCTTCCCTCGCACCATTCAACACCGGGCACAGTGCGAGTGTCCTCCACCTTCTCCTTTGTAACTGTAACTGCACTCACTTCTCTTCCCTCGCACTCTTCAACACCGGGCACAGTGCGAGTGTCCTCCACCTTCTCCTTTGTAACAGTAACTGCACTCACTTCTCTTCCCTCGCACCATTCAACACCGGGCACAGTGCGAGTGTCTTCCACCTTCTCCTTTGTAACAGTAACTGCACTCACTTCTCTTTCCTCGCACTCTTCAACACCGGGCACAGTGCGAGTGTCCTCCACCTTCTCCTTTGTAACAGTAACTGCGCTCACTTCTCTTCCCTCGCACCCTTCAACACCGGGCACAGTGCGAGTGTCCTCCACCTTCTCCCTTGTAACAGTAACTGCACTCACTTCTCTTCCCTCGCACTCTTCAACACCGGGCACAGTGCGAGTGTCCTCCACCTTCTCCTTTGCAACAGTAACTGCACTCACTTCTCTTCCCTCGCACCCTTCAACACCGGGCACAGTGCGAGTGTCCTCCACCTTCTCCTTTGTAACAGTAACTGCACTCACTTCTCTTCCCTCGCACTCTTCAACACCGGGCACAGTGCGAGTGTCTTCCACCTTCTCCTTTGTAACAGTAACTGCACTCACTTCTCTTCCCTCGCACCATTCAACACCGGGCACAGTGCGAGTGTCCTCCACCTTCTCCTTTGTAACAGTAACTGCACTCACTTCTCTTCCCTCACACCATTCAACACCGGGCACAGTGCGAGTGTCCTCCACCTTCTCCCTTGTAACAGTAACTGCACTCACTTCTCTTCCCTCGCACTCTTCAACACCGGGCACAGTGCGAGTGTCCTCCACCTTCTCCTTTGTAACAGTAACTGCACTCACTTCTCTTCCCTCGCACTCTTCAACACCGGGCACAGTGCGAGTGTCCTCCACCTTCTCCTTTGTAACAGTAACTGCACTCACTTCTCTTCCCTCGCACTCTTCAACACCGGGCACAGTGCGAGTGTCCTCCACCTTCTCCATTGTAACAGTAACTGCACTCACTTCTCTTCCCTCGCACTCTTCAACACCGGGCACAGTGCGAGTGTCCTCCACCTTCTCCTTTGTAACAGTAACTGCACTCACTTCTCTTCCCTCGAACCATTCAACACCGGGCACAGTGCGAGTGTCTTCCACCTTCTCCTTTGTAACAGTAACTGCACTCACTTCTCTTCCCTCGCACTCTTCATCACCGGACACAGTGCGAGTGTCCTCCACCTTCTCCTTTGTAACAGTAACTGCACTCACTTCTCTTCCCTCGCACCCTTCAACACCGGGCACAGTGTGAGTGTCCTCCACCTTCTCCTTTGTAACAGTAACTGCACTCACTTCTCTTCCCTCGCACTCTTCAACACCGGGCACAGTGCGAGTGTCCTCCACCTTCTCCTTTGTAACAGTAACTGCACTCACTTCTCTTCCCTCGCACCATTCAACACCAGGCACAGTGCGAGTGTCCTCCACCTTCTCCTTTGTAACAGTAACTGCACTCACTTCTCTTCCCTCGCACCATTCAACACCGGGCACAGTGCGAGTGTCCTCCACCTTCTCCTTTGTAACAGTAACTGCACTCACTTCTCTTCCCTCGCACTCTTCAACACCGGGCACAGTGCGAGTGTCCTCCACCTTCTCCTTTGTAACAGTAACTGCACTCACTTCTCTTCCCTCGCACTCTTCAACACCGGGCACAGTGCGAGTGTCCTCCACCTTCTCCTTTGTAACAGTAACTGCACTCACTTCTCTTCCCTCGCACCATTCAACACCGGGCACAGTGCGAGTGTCCTCCACCTTCTCCTTTGTAACAGTAACTGCACTCACTTCTCTTCCCTCGCACCCTTCAACACCGGGCACAGTGCGAGTGTCCTCCACCTTCTCCTTTGTAACAGTAACTGCACTCACTTCTCTTCCCTCGCACCATTCAACACCAGGCACAGTGCGAGTGTCCTCCACCTTCTCCTTTGTAACAGTAACTGCACTCACTTCTCTTCCCTCGCACCATTCAACACCGGGCACAGTGCGAGTGTCCTCCACCTTCTCCTTTGTAACAGTAACTGCACTCACTTCTCTTCCCTCGCACTCTTCAACACCGGGCACAGTGCGAGTGTCCTCCACCTTCTCCTTTGTAACAGTAACTGCACTCACTTCTCTTCCCTCGCACTCTTCAACACCGGGCACAGTGCGAGTGTCCTCCACCTTCTCCTTTGTAACAGTAACTGCACTCACTTCTCTTCCCTCGCACTCTTCAACACCGGGCACAGTGCGAGTGTCCTCCACCTTCTCCTTTGTAACAGTAACTGCACTCACTTCTCTTCCCTCGCACCATTCAACACCGGGCACAGTGTGAGTGTCCTCCACCTTCTCCTTTGTAACAGTAACTGCACTCACTTCTCTTCCCTCGCACTCTTCAACACCGGGCACAGTGCGAGTGTCCTCCACCTTCTCCTTTGTAACAGTAACTGCACTCACTTCTCTTCCCTCGCACTCTTCAACACCGGGCACAGTGCGAGTGTCCTCCACCTTCTCCTTTGTAACAGTAACTGCACTCACTTCTCTTCCCTCGCACCATTCAACACCGGGCACAGTGCTAGTGTCCTCCACCTTCTCCTTTGTAACAGTAACTGCACTCACTTCTCTTCCCTCGCACTCTTCAACACCGGGCACAGTGCGAGTGTCCTCCACCTTCTCCTTTGTAACAGTAACTGCACTCACTTCTCTTTCCTCGCACTCTTCAACACCGGGCACAGTGCGAGTGTCCTCCACCTTCTCCTTTGTAACAGTAACTGCACTCACTTCTCTTCCCTCGCACTCTTCAACACCGGGCACAGTGCGAGTGTCCTCCACCTTCTCCTTTGTAACAGTAACTGCACTCACTTCTCTTCCCTCGCACGATTCAACACCGGGCACAGTGCGAGTGTCCTCCACCTTCTCCTTTGTAACAGTAACTGCACTCACTTCTCTTTCCTCGCACTCTTCAACACCGGGCACAGTGCGAGTGTCCTCCACCTTCTCCTTTGTAACAGTAACTGCACTCACTTCTCTTTCCTCGCACCATTCAACACCGGGCACAGTGCGAGTGTCCTCCACCTTCTCCTTTGTAACAGTAACTGCACTCACTTCTCTTTCCTCGCACCATTCAACACCGGGCACAGTGCGAGTGTCCTCCACCTTCTCCTTTGTAACAGTAACTGCACTCACTTCTCTTCCCTCGCACCCTTCAACACCGGGCACAGTGCGAGTGTCCTCCACCTTCTCCTTTGTAACAGTAACTGCACTCACTTCTCTTCCCTCGCACCATTCAACACCGGGCACAGTGCGAGTGTCCTCCACCTTCTCCTTTGTAACTGTAACTGCACTCACTTCTCTTCCCTCGCACTCTTCAACACCGGGCACAGTGCGAGTGTCCTCCACCTTCTCCTTTGTAACAGTAACTGCACTCACTTCTCTTCCCTCGCACCATTCAACACCGGGCACAGTGCGAGTGTCTTCCACCTTCTCCTTTGTAACAGTAACTGCACTCACTTCTCTTTCCTCGCACTCTTCAACACCGGGCACAGTGCGAGTGTCCTCCACCTTCTCCTTTGTAACAGTAACTGCGCTCACTTCTCTTCCCTCGCACCCTTCAACACCGGGCACAGTGCGAGTGTCCTCCACCTTCTCCCTTGTAACAGTAACTGCACTCACTTCTCTTCCCTCGCACTCTTCAACACCGGGCACAGTGCGAGTGTCCTCCACCTTCTCCTTTGTAACAGTAACTGCACTCACTTCTCTTCCCTCGCACCCTTCAACACCGGGCACAGTGCGAGTGTCCTCCACCTTCTCCTTTGTAACAGTAACTGCACTCACTTCTCTTCCCTCGCACTCTTCAACACCGGGCACAGTGCGAGTGTCCTCCACCTTCTCCTTTGTAACAGTAACTGCACTCACTTCTCTTCCCTCGCACTCTTCAACACCGGGCACAGTGCGAGTGTCCTCCACCTTCTCCTTTGTAACAGTAACTGCACTCACTTCTCTTCCCTCGCACTCTTCAACACCGGGCACAGTGCGAGTGTCTTCCACCTTCTCCTTTGTAACAGTAACTGCACTCACTTCTCTTCCCTCGCACCATTCAACACCGGGCACAGTGCGAGTGTCCTCCACCTTCTCCTTTGTAACAGTAACTGCACTCACTTCTCTTCCCTCACACTGTTCAACACCGGGCACAGTGCGAGTGTCCTCCACCTTCTCCCTTGTAACAGTAACTGCACTCACTTCTCTTCCCTCGCACTCTTCAACACCGGGCACAGTGCGAGTGTCCTCCACCTTCTCCTTTGTAACAGTAACTGCACTCACTTCTCTTCCCTCGCACTCTTCAACACCGGGCACAGTGCGAGTGTCCTCCACCTTCTCCTTTGTAACAGTAACTGCACTCACTTCTCTTCCCTCGCACTCTTCAACACCGGGCACAGTGCGAGTGTCTTCCATGGTGAAGACTGGTGCAAAATATTTGGTTTAGCTGCCATCTCTTTATCCCGCGTTATTATATATCCGGCCTCATTTTCTAGCGTCCTATATCCACTCTCATCTCTGTTTTATTTTTTTTACAGTACTTGAAAAACAATTTGATATTGTTTGCTAACTTGTTTTACAAAGACAGGTGTGTAAAAAGGGCCTGAAGGATCTTTGGAGACCAGAGTCACCCCAACCACAAACAGTACCAGTTGCTACCATCCGGGATACGGTACCGCAGCATAAAAGCCAGGAGCAACAGGCTCCGGGACAGCTTCTTCAACCAGGCCATCAGACTGATTAACTCATGCTGACATAACTGTATTTCTATGTTATATTAACCAGCATGTTGTACATATTATTCATCATAAATTACTATAAATTGCACATTGCACATTTACATGGAGACGTAACGTAAAGATTTTTAATCCTCATGTATATGAAGGATGTAAGTAATAAAGTCAATTCAATTCAAATCAATTTCTTGTTTATTTTTTCCTGCCCAATCATCCTTTTAGTTTCTCTCTGTAGATATTTAAAAGCTTCCCAATCCTTTGTCTTCCTACTAATTTTTGTTTAGTTGTATGCCCTCTCTTTTGCCTTTGCATTAACTTGTCTTCCCTTGTCAGCCACGGTTTTACTATTTTGCCATTTTAGTATTTATTTATTTTTGGAATACATCTATCCTTCACCTTCCTCATTTTCCCAGAAACTGACACCATTTCTGCTCTGCTCTGATCCCTGCCAGCATCTCCTTCCAATTTGCTTTGGCCAACTCCTCTCTCAGACAACTGTAATTTCTTTTACTTCTCTGAAATACTACAATGTCAGACTTCACTTTCTCCTTATCAGATTTCAAGTTGAACTCAGTCATGTTGTGAGCACTGCCTCCTAAGGTTTCTTTTAACTACTCACCTCTGGTTCAATACATAACACCCAATCCAGTAGAGCTGTTCCCCGAGTAGGCTCAACGACAAACTGCTCTAGAAAGCCATCACATTGCATTCGACAAACTCACTCTCTTGAGATCCTTTACCAACCTGATTTTCCCAATTGCCCTGCATGTTGAAATCTCCCATGATTATCATAACATTGTCCTTTTCATCAACCTTTTCTATTTCCAGTTGTAATCTGTGGGCCTCAACCCACTGACTGTTGGGAGGCCTGTATATGACTGCCGTCAGTGTCATTTTTACTTTTGCAGTTCCTTACCTCAACCCACAAGATTCAACATCTTCCAATCCTATGTCGCATCTTGCTGCTGATTTACCAGCAGAGCCACGCTACCCCCTCACCCGACCTTCCTATACCTCCGATACATTGTGAAACCTTGAACATTCAGCTCCCAACTACAACCATCCTTCAGCCACGATTCCGTGATGGCCACAACATCATACCTGACAATCTGTAATAGTGTAACAAGATCATCCACCTTATTTCTCATACTCCATGCATTGAGATATAACACTTTGTGTACTGTATCTGCTACCCTTTTTAATTCTGCATCCCTAATGCACTGATACTCACCCTGCTGGCTGCAATTTTCTCCTCGCATCTGTCCGCCCTATCTGACAGTCTGACTGCACGCTATCATTGCATTTTACCATCAGTCCTATCCCTTCACTCCAGTTCCCGAGCACCCCCCCCCCACCAAATTAGTTCAGACCCTCCCCAACAGCTCTATCAAACCTCTCTGTGAGAATATTGTTCTCCCTCGGGTCCCTTTTGAGCAGGTCATTCCTCCACCAGAACAGATCCCAATGGTCCAAGAACCTGAATCCCTGTCCCCAGCACCATCTTCTCAGCCATGTTTATCTGCCAAATTATCCTGTTTCTACCCTCACCAGCACGTGGCACAGGCAGCAATCCAGAAATTACAACCCTGGGGGTGCTGCTTCTGAGCTTTCTACCAAGCTCTCCAAATTCTATTTTCAGGACCCCTTTTCTTTTACTTCCAATGTCATTGTCCCAAAATTTACCAAGATATCTGGCTCTTTTCCCTCCTTCTCTAAAATGCTGCGGACACGATTCGAGGCATCCCTGACCCTGGCACCCAGGAGGCAACATACCATTCGGGTGTCCCGTTCACATCAATAGATTCTCCTGTCTCTTCCCCTGGCGATTCAGTCCCGGATCACAACCACTCCCCTCTTCTGCCTCTAACAACAGTGAGAGATGCTGATCCGGAAGGGGGAAGACCTGTGTCAGTCAGAGTCTGCACTCACAGGGCACATGAAGGACTTGTGTATTTTCCTGACAATCCCTGTCACCACACTGATACCTGCTTTTATTCCTTATAATATTACCGTCAGTATTTAATTCCCAGTTCCTCTGGTAGATCCTAACTCATGTCCTGGTGTGTTAGTGCATTTGCCTGGGATTGGAACACTGTGGTTCATTTGACAGTCCCTTGTATTGGTTGTATTGTGACCCTGTGCTGGTGTGTCCAGGGATCTGACATCTCCAGCTGACCATGTGACAGTGATGCCTCCCAGTCGGTGGGGTTGATGTGAAATATACTTCAGTTCCCCTTCAGCCCAGTATTACAGACAATCTTTACCTCAAATTGGAACTAAATTGAGCTTCATAAACAAGGAGAAATGAATCTTTGTAAGTTTTACCTCGATTAATAGCATCAAGCGTTTCTCTCAGCACTGTTTTCAACAAATAGGGGTGATCGAATTTTTCAACCGGTAGGGTCTCATCTGTCACTGACAATTCCTCGATATCGTCATTAATCCTGTAAATATTAAACTGCTGGTTATAAATTGCTATTCTGAACTATTTTACAAATCCAATCAGGGTTTCAGTAAAGAGCCTGTCCTACCTTCTGTTCCGACGAGCTTCCTCCTGAAATAAATAAAACACAAATCCGATTAGACTTGGACTTACTGTCCATATCCTGAATTTCATCCAAATCATTACAAGGTTTTGAAAATTCCCACTCCCACAGTCACTCAAACACACGGACAATACAGAACCACAGGGTAACTTACAAGGAAAGTTTCTGAATGTCAGACCATTTCTGAGAGGATGAAACTTACAGGGAAGACAGGACAGGCTGTGCATTTTCATCTGGATATGACGTCAGTGTGATAGGATGGAGGAATTTAAGATCAGTGATGTATGTGATTGTGTGCGGGTGGAGGAAGTACCTCTATTTATGGGGAGACTTGTGAGGTGATGTAATTCCAGATGGATTTTAACAAATTCCACAAGAAATTTAGTGAAGAGGATGTGGAACTCAGTGCCACAGGAGTGGCTGAAATGGTACAGCAGAGATTGAATGTAATGGGGAGGCTGGATAAACACGTGAGGGACCAGGGAGTTCGGGGCACTGTTGCTGGTTGTGGTGAGTAGGTGGCAGGAGGATTGTGAAGCAGGGAAACTGATAGAAGATGGACCTAATGGCCTGTTTATGATAGAGAATGGGATATAATCCCATGTGAGATGTATCCAAAAAATAAAGAGACAGTGAAAGATTCCCATCTGATGGAAATCGGATATGGAGGATAAGTCTGGTGTGCGGGTCATTCTTTGTTCTCACTGATTGACAGAGAGATCCTCACACCCACCGCACCAGACACACTCACAGCCTGTGACTGCAACTGGGTGTTAATGGGAGTTTTAGAGGATATTTAATGCGGTAATTAAGGAAACAGTCAGCAGCTCTGTGTTATGATCAAAGTAAATAATTTCAGAGAAATTTGCATTCTGTCCTGGGATGTACAGAAGTTGTGGAAGTCCAGTTTTGGGACAATAGACAATAGGTGCAGCAGTAGGCCATTCGGCCCTTCTAGCCAGCACCGCCATTCACTGTGATCATGGCAAATCATACACAATCAGTACCCCGTTCCTGCCCTCTCCCCATATCCCTTGACCCCACGATCTGTAACAGCTCTATCTAACTCTCTCCTGAAGGCATCCAGAGACTTGGCCTCCACTGCCTTCTGGGGCAGAGCATTCCACATATCCACCACTCTCTGGGTGAAAAAGTTTTCCCGCATCACTGTCCTGAATGGCCTACCCCTTATTCTTAAACTGTGGCCTCTAGTTCTGGACTCACCCATCAGCGGGAACATGCTTCCTGCCTCCAGCGTGTCCAATCCCTTAATAATATTATTATTATGGAACATCAACAACCCTGAATAGATGCATCAATTGTCTGGTGAGAAACAGTTTACTGCCATTTGTAAATGCTGTGTGTAGGAGCAACACGTCTGTTTTCTGTCTGCATTGTATTCTGTGTTAGGTGTTTATTATGGTAACTCGTCACGTGAGTGGGGACGTGGTAAAAGCGAAGGGAATAAGTTATGTATCTGTACTTTGTTCTGGGCTGTTTTGAGCTGGGAACGGGCGGATGTCATTCTGTATTTGACCGCTGTGTTGCAGCTTACTTTACAATGAATTACCCTGAAGTTTCATCGCTTCAAGATTGTATTTTGCTAATGAAGGACTGAAAGCGTATCTTGGACATTTTGAAATGTCATTATTGGAATGATGGGAGGGCGCGTCATGCAAGTATAACAACTTGTGTGAGGTCACCAGCAGCGGCAATTGATTTGTTAGAATTGGCCGCTGTGCTGTGTTTATTTCAAATATACCGCTGTTCATTCAGTGCCCTTTGACAGAAACAAATTGAAATATAATCCCTCACCTTGAGAAACATCACACTGTCTTTTTGATACATCTGTTCCTTTAATTTAGTGATTTCCTCCTGAATAATCCTTATATTCTCTTGAAAAGCTAGAAGATTTTTCTCCATTGGGTTGAGAATCCTCTTCTCTTCTTCCCTGAGATCCCTGAGTAAGCTCTGCTCTTTCTCAGTGATAATCCGGCGCAGTTCAGCAAACTGGGATGTGACGTGGGACTGAAGGCTGTGTGACTGTTCCTGTCGAATGAAAGGTGAAGATTAATATACTGCATTGCTGTGCTCTGTTTCCTTTTGTCGTTAAGTTCGGTCTGTTAGAGTCCATGCTACTTCTGAGAGCATTCCCGTCAATACCATTCCCTCACGTTTTCCTGAAACCTATTCTCACTTATAAACTCCCATCTGATTCACACACATTCATCTGGCATGTCCTTGAGATGTGTCGGAATCTCTCATGGTCACAGGGAGAGCATGCAAACTCCACACAGACAGCAACAGAGGTCAGGATTGAACCCAGGTCACTGGAGCTGCGATACTCGGCTATTCTGCATTAAATGGAGCAAAACTCGACAGTAATATCAGAAATTATGCTCAGGAAGCCTCACCCGAACTCCGGAAATCTTCTCTTTCTGTTGCTGCTCCTTTTCCTGGAAGTCTGATTTCTTTTTTGTGAGAGAGTCTAAGGAAGATTTTAGCTGATCCTGGAAGTCAGAGAGTGAAGGAAATAGAAACAAAGATGCATCAAAAGAAACAGGTGATCAAACCCGATTATCACACAAAATGTCGGAGGAACTCAGTGAGTCAGGCAGTATCTATTCAGGGGAAATAAACAGTCGGTGTTCCGGGATGAGACCCTTCATTAGGACTGGGAAGGAATGGGACAGAAGCCAGAATAAAAAGGTTGGGGATGAGAACCAGCTGACAGGTGACGGGTGAGACAACGTGAGGGGGAACGTGGGGGAGGGTGATGAAGTGAGAAGCTGGGAGGGGACAGGTGGAAGAGGTAAAGGGCTGGAGAAGAAGGAATCTAATTCGAAAGGACAATGGACCATGGAAGAAACGGGAGGAACTGGGCTGTTTGCGGCCCTGAATGGTGACGAGGGAGGAGGTTAGGAGTCAGGTGTAGCACTTGTCCCGCTTGCAGGTGTCGGTGCCAGGAGAGAGATCAGTGGGGAGGAGCGAGTGGATCAGGGCGATACAGGACGTGGACCGCGATCCGTATAGAGACCGGTGAGTTGCGGGGTGCGGAGGTGGGCTGTGGGACGGAGAGATGCTAGAATCCCGTTGAAAATGGCCGAAGTTGCAAAGAATGATGTGTTGGTTATGGAGGCTCGTGTAATGGTATCTAGGGCAAAGGAAATGTGTTAAGTATTTAATTAACGTTCGTTTTTACCTTGTAGATTTTAACAGCTTCTTTAATCAGAATGAAGCGGTGCTCTCTGTGTTCCTGCGCAGCTGCACAGATCACACAGATCAGTGTCTTGTCCGTTTCACAAAACAGCTTCAGTTCTTCCTCATGTTCTTCGCAGTGACGTTTACTTTCCTTCCCTTTCGGATTCAGGTTTAGATGTCGAGCTTTTTCAGCCAGATTTGCTAAGGCCCGATTCACCCTGAGGGTGCGGTCAGCAAACTCCTCTCTACATTCCGGGCAGGAGTTTCTCTCCTCCCTTTCCCAACACCGTGTGATACAAGAGCGACAGAAGTTGTGTCCGCACTCCAGTATAACCGGATCGGTGAAGAAATCCAGGCAGACGGGACAAATTACCTCCTCGGTCCAACTCTCGACCTGTCCTTTCGAAGCCATGTTAACTCCCAGCACTTCCTGATTCAGAATGCTTTCACTTTCGGGGAGCTGCTGATCCCCTGCAGTACCGCGATTGTCCACTACGCGCGCTGCAGACTCGGGGAATCAAACAACACACACACAATCTGCTGCTGTTTCATGTCACTGCCCGTCTCGTCTCCACTGCAGTAATCTCTGGGCAGCGCGCCGTGGGAGTGATCTCCGGGCATTCAGCAAGGATCAGACTGGGACCGTCTCGTCTCCACTGCAGTAATCTCGGGGCAGCGCGCTGTGGGAGTGATCTCCGGGCATGCAGCAAGGATCAGACTGGGAGGGACCCTCTCGTCTCCACTGCAGTAATCTCGGGGCAACGCGCTGTGGGAGTGATCTCCGGGCATGCAGCAAGGATCAGACTGGGAGCGGCCCTCTCGTCTCCACTGCAGTAATCTCGGGGCAGCGCGCTGTGGGAGTGATCTCCGGGCATGCAGCAAGGATCAGACTGGGAGGGGCCCTCTCGTCTGCACTGCAGTAATCTCGGGGCAGCGCGCTGTGGGACTGATCTCCGGGCATGCAGCGAGGATCAGACTGGGACCGTCTCGTCTCCACTGCAGTAATCTCGGGGCAGCGCGCTGTGGGAGTGATCTCCGGGCATTCAGCAAGGATCAGACTGGGACCGTCTCGTCTCCACTGCAGTAATCTCGGGGCAGCGCGCTGTGGGAGTGATCTCCGGGCATGCAGCGAGGATCAGACTGGGAGGGGCCCTCTCGTCTCCACTGCAGTAATCTCTGGGCAGCGCGCCGTGGGAGTGATCTCCGGGCATTCAGCAAGGATCAGACTGGGACCGTCTCGTCTCCACTGCAGTAATCTCGGGGCAGCGCGCTGTGGGAGTGATCTCCGGGCATGCAGCAAGGATCAGACTGGGAGGGGCCCTCTCGTCTCCACTGCAGTAATCTCGGGGCAGCGCGCCGTGGGAGTGATCTCCGGGCATGCAGCAAGGATCAGACTGGGAGGGGCCCTCTCGTCTCCACTGCAGTAATCTCGGGGCAGCGCGCCGTGGGAGTGATCTCCGGGCATGCAGCAAGGATCAGACTGGGAGGGGCCCTCTCGTCTCCACTGCAGTAATCTCGGGGCAGCGCGCCGTGGGAGTGATCTCCGGGCATTCAGCAAGGATCAGACTGGGACCGTCTCGTCTCCACTGCAGTAATCTCGGGGCAGCGCGCTGTGGGAGTGATCTCCGGGCATGCAGCAAGGATCAGACTGGGAGGGGCCCTCTCGTCTCCACTGCAGTAATCTCGGGGCAGCGCGCTGTGGGACTGATCTCCGGGCATGCAGCGAAGATCAGACTGGGAGGGGCCCTCTTGTCTCCACTGCAGTAATCTCGGGGCAGCGCGCTGTGGGAGTGATCTCCGGGCATGCAGCAAGGATCAGACTGGGACCGTCTCGTCTCCACTGCAGTAATCTCGGGGCAGCGCGCTGTGGGAGTGATCTCCGGGCATGCAACAAGGATCAGACTGGGAGGGGCCCTCTCGTCTCCACTGCAGTAATCTCTGGGCAGCGCGCTGTGGGAGTGATCTCCGGGCATGCAGCGAGGATCAGAATGGGAGGGACCGTCTCGTCTCCACTGCAGTAATCTCGGGGCAGCGCGCCGTGGGAGTGATCTCCGGGCATTCAGCAAGGATCAGACTGGGACCGTCTCGTCTCCACTGCAGTAATCTCGGGGCTGCACGCTGTGGGAGTGATCTCCGGGCATGCAGCAAGGATCAGACTGGGAGGGGCCCTCTCGTCTCCACTGCAGTAATCTCGGGGCAGCGCGCTGTGGGAGTGATCTCCGGGCATGCAGCAAGGATCAGACTGGGAGGGGCCCTCTCGTCTCCACTGCAGTAATCTCGGGGCAGCGCGCTGTGGGAGTGATCTCCGGGCATGCAGCAAGGATCAGACTGGGAGGGGCCCTCTCGTCTCCACTGCAGTAATCTCGGGGCAGCGCGCTGTGGGAGTGATCTCCGGGCATGCAGCAAGGATCAGACCGGGAGGGGCCCTCTCGTCTCCACTGCAGTAATCTCGGGGCAGCGCGCTGTGGGAGTGATCTCCGGGCATGCAGCAAGGATCAGACTGGGAGGGGCCCTCTCGTCTCCACTGCAGTAATCTCGGGGCAGCGCGCTGTGGGAGTGATCTCCGGTCATGCAGCAAGGATCAGACCGGGAGGGACCCTCTCGCCGCCAGACAGGCGAGATTTTGCTGCCTGTTGGTGAGATCTGGTGATGAGGCATTCTGCCAGATGGTCTGGACTGTCTGCTCAGGGAACAACTCCACTGTGTCCATCCAGTCCTTCTCCTGCAGTAACTGCAGGACATTCCGTGCTGACCACTGTCTGGTGTTCTTGTGGTCAAAGCCGCTGGTCTGAAAGGTTCACATGGATCGCGATGAACAAAGTAGTTCATCGCCCTCCTGATGAACCTACACAAGGTGTTGGATTCGGCCCGGTACATCCCGGGTGGATCCTCCCAACCACTGAGCACATCGACATGAAACGCTGTCGGAGTAGAGCAGCATCCATCATCAGAGATGCTCACCACCCAGGCCAGGCTCTTTTCTCGCTGCTGCAATCAGGTAGAAGGGACAGGCTCAATCTCACAGGATATTGACAGGGTCGGGGCAGGAATGATGTTTCCCCTGGCTGGGCTGTGGAACCAGGGTTCACAGACTGAATATCACAGTTCACCTCAGCAGGACTGAGATGAGGAGAAATTTCCTCACCAGTGCAGCGAATCTTTGGAATCTCCTCCACAGGGTTTCTAAATTCAATAGACATATTCTGGGGCTCAGCGCTGATGGGGTCATTGCAGGAAAGTGGTGTTGAGGTCAAAGGTCAGACATGGAGAGGTTACAGATAAATTTCACAAGGATGACTCCAGGAATGAAAGGGTTATTATATGTTTGATGGCTGTGGGTCTGTACTCGATTGAATTCAAATGGGTGAGGGGAATCTGATTGATACCTTTTGAATATTAAAAGGTAGACAGAGTAGATGTGGAGAGGATGTTTCCCATGGTGCGAGAGTCTCGGACCTGAGGGCACAGCCTCAGGATAGAGGGGGCGCCCTTTCAAAACAGAGATACGGAGAAATGTCTTTAGACAAAACCTGGTGAATTTGTATCCGGGTCGTTGGGTGTCATTAAGGCGGAGATGATAGGTTCTTGATTGGACCTGACAGCAAAGGCTACGGGGAGAAGCCGGGAACTGGGGGTGAGGAGGGAAAAAGGATCATCCATGATCGAATGGCGGAGCAGACTCGATGGGCCGGGCGGCTTAATTCTGCTCCTGTGTCTTATGGTTTTATGTTCTGAGTGAAGGGAAGAACAGGCGCAAGGGGCCGAATAGCCACGCCTCCTCCTGTTTCTTATTTTCTCAATCACCAGTTTTCTTTTGCGCCTTGTTCTCTCTTGGCCTTCAGCCGGTGGATTGCACAGGGGAGCGGTGAGAGCTTCGGAGATCCATCAGCAGCCGCTGCGGTTATTTCATGTCTCGTTATTTATTGCTATTTATTTACATTTGTATTTGCACAGTTTATTGTCTTCCGCACTCTGGTTGATCTTCCACAGATCCAGGTATAGTTACTATTCTGCAGATTTTCTCTGTGTCCGCAGCAAAATGCTTTTCCTGGTTGTATGTGGTGAGTTATCTGTATCTGATAATAAAATTTACTTTGAACTTTAAGTTTCGGGGAAATTCCTTTGATTCCGAGAACAAACTGTGACTGACATCTCCAGCTCTCGGCCGAAGCCTGTCCTCCGACACACTCACAGCCAATCAACGGCACCGCTGGGAAGTCTTGCTCCCATTGGCTAAGTATCAGTAGGCGGGATGCGGAATGTTCGGAGCGGTCCGAGTTTTGGAACCGAGAGCGAGTGGACCCGGGGAGAGGCCGGAGGTTAGGATCTAAACTTCGGGTAAAGGCTGCAACACCGGCCGGGTGAATCCTTCCCATGGCAGAGGTGAAGAGACTGGCGGAGATTCTGTTGGATGTTTCATCTGCACGGAGGGTGCCCGGACTTTCCCCGCCGTGGATCGGGGCCTGTTGCCGGGAGTTACCTCCCAGACCAACCTCCTGATGCTGGGAGCCCGGATCTGACCTGCAGCTGCCGCCGACGGCTCTCCGGTGCTCTCTCCGCTCTCCTGTGCAATCGGACAGGCTGAAGGCCAGGGGAGAACCAGGCGCAAAGGTGAGTTCGTGCTTTAGAAAATAGGAAACAGGGGTAGCTATGGCCATTCGGCCCCTTGCGTATGTTCTGCCTTTCCCTCCGATCATGGCTGATCTTTGACCTCAGCGACACTTTCCTGCAACGTTCCCATCTTCGCTCATCCTTTCAATATTCCTTCTGAATTTAGAAAACTTGCGGAAAAAAACCAAAGATTCGCCGCACTCTTCATCTAACTCCTGTCAGCTGACATCGGTTTCTGAGTCTGTGACCCCTGATTCAACACCCAGTGAGGAATATCGTCATTCCTGCCCCCACCCTGTCAATACCCTGCAAGACTGTGTCTGTCTCAGTCAGACCTCTTGTTATTTCTCTAATTTTGAGACAGGCCCAGTCAGTGTAATCTCTCTGAGGACACTACCGCAATCCCAAAATCAATCTCTGAACCCTTCTCTTCATCCCTTCATCCCAGAGGCTGACTCCAGGAGAGAGACCAGACCTGTGCACAGTGTTCCATGTACGCTCTCACCAGGGCCCCATACACCTTCAGAGGAGATCTTTATTCTTCTATTCAAACCTTCCTTCCCATTCTGCTCTTCATTTAATATCGAACTCAAACAGTGAATAGACACAACACAGCCTCAGCCATGAATTTAAAGGGCAGGTGTTGCAACAGTTTGAGCTTCATACCGGGGGCCACGGAGCAAGCAGGGTGTCACAAAGGGAGGAACGTGGGAGTGTTGTCTGTCTGAGCCCAGCTGTGTGTGTTTGTGTATCAGAATCAGGTTTAATATCACCGGCATATGTGGTGAAATTTGTTGTTTTGTGACGGCAATGCATAGTAATAAAAAGTATAAATTACAATAAGTATTTATAAAATTAAATTTGAAATATAGTGCAAAACGAGAGGAAAAATCCTGAGGGGGTGTTCATGGGTTCTTTGTCTATTCAGAAATCTGATGGTGGGGAAGAAGCTGTTCCTGAACCGCTCAATGTGTCTCCAGGGTCCTGTACATCCTCCTTGATGGTAGCAATGAGACGAAGGCATGTCCTGGGTGATGGGGGTCCTTAATGATGGATGCCACCTTTTGTGGCATCATCTTTTGAATGTGTCCTGGATGCTGTGGAGTCCAGTGCCCATGAAGGAGCTGGCTGAGTTTACAACTTTCTGCAGCATTTTCCGATCCTGTGCAGTGGCCTCTCCACACCAGGCAGTGATGCAACCAGTTGGAATGCTCTCCACAGTACATCTGTAGAAATTTGCAAGTGTCTTTAGTGACAGACCGATTCCCCTCAATCTCCGAATGAAATATAGCCGATGTTGTGCCTTCATTGTAACTGCATCAATATGTTGGGCCCAGGATAGTTCCTCAGAGATGTTGACAGGCAGGAAATGGAAACTCTTTTCACTCTTTTCACTTCTGATCCCACAATGAGGACTGGTGTGTGTTCCCTCGACTTCCCTTTCCTGACTCCACAATCAATTCCTTTGTCTTCATGATGTTGAGTGCAAGGTTGTTGCTGTGACACCACTCAACTTGCTGATCTATCTCACTCCTGTACTCCTCCTCGTCACCGTCTGAAATTCCAGCAACAATAGTTGTGTCATCGGCAAGTTTATAGATGAGCCTAGACACACAGACGTGGGTGTAGAGAGAGTAGAGCAGTGGGCTGAGCACACATCGTTGAGGTGTGCCAGTGTTGATTGTCAGCAAGGAGGAGATGTTATTTCTGATCCACACAGACTGTGGTCTCCTGGTGAGGATCCAGTTGCAGAAGGAGGTACAGAGGCCCAGGTTTTAGAGCTTGTTGATTACAATTGAGGGTCTGATTGTGTTGAACGCTGAGCTGTGATCAGCAGCCTGACTTGTGTATTGCTTTTATCCTGGTGATCGAAGGCCGAGTGTGAGCCAGTGAGAATTGTTGACAGATTGTGGCGATAGGCAAATTGCAGTGGGTCCCTGCACACAGACAGGAGTTGATTGACCATGAACAACCCCTCAAAGCGCCTCATCACAGTGGTGAGCGACACTGGGTGATAGTCGTCAACATCTGCTTCCTGCTCTTCTGAGTTCATCCAGCATTTTGTGTGCGTGGCTCCACTTTAAGTATGCTCAATTATTTGGACTCAAATAATTTAGACACAGCTGCCTGTGGCTAAAGGAATTCCTCCTCATCTCTGTTATAAATGGACATTCTCTAGTTGGAGGCTGTGCCTTCTGGTCCTCGACCCACCCACTTTAGAAAACATCCTCCCAACATCAACTCTCTCCAGACATGTGTCAGGGAGATCGGGCCGGGACCTTCACCGGGACCTGTGTAGCTTAGATTACCAGCATCTGCAGATTTTCTCCTGTTTGATTTTTAAAGCAGAAGTTAATAAGTAAACTTCTTGATTAGTCAGAGTCTCAAAAGTGTTGTGAAGGTGGATGGAGAATAGGGTTGAGGGGGATAATAAATCAGCCATTCTTCTAAACTCCAGTGAGTACAGGCCCAGAACTATCAAACACTCCTCATATGTTAACTCCTTCATTCCCAGAATCATTATTGTGAACTGCCTGGAGCCTCTCCAATGCCAGCACATCTTTCTGATATAAGGGACCCAAAACTGCTCACAATACTCCAAGTGTGGTCTGACCAATGCCTTATAAAACGTCAGCATTACATCCTTGCTCTTGTATTCTAATCCTCTCGAAATGCATGCTCACATTGAGTTTGCCAATCTTACCACTGACACAAATTGCAAGGTAACCTTGAGGGAATCCTGCACAAGGACACCCAAGTCCCTTTGCTCTTCTGATTTTTGAATTCTATCTCTTTTCAAAAATGTCTATGCCTTTAATCCTTCTACCAAAGAGCATGCACGACTTCCCTACTCGATAATCCATCTATCACTTATTTGCCCATTTCCTGATCTGTCCATGTCCATTTGCCCATGTCCTTCCCCAGATTCCGAGCTTCTGCAGCACTACTTGCCCCTTCACCTATCTTCATATCGTCTGCAAGCTTGGCCACAGAGGCAACAATTCTGTCATCCAAATCATCCTTCTGTCTATCTTGGCTTTGTGTTCCTCGAAGAATTCCAACAGATTTGTCAGGTAAGATTTCCCCTTAAGGGAAGGCATGTTGTCTTTGCCCTATTTTATCATGTGCCTCCATTTACCCAAAAGCTCGTTCTTAATACTGGACTCCAACATCTTCCCAAGCACACCACATCCAGACTAACTCACCTATAATTTTCTTTCCCCAGCTGCTCTGCCTTCTTAAAGAGTGAAGTGACCTTTGCAATTTCCAGTCATCTTGAATGATCTAGTGATTCTTGAAAGATCATCACTAATGTCCCCATATTCTCTTCAGCTAACTCTTTCCAAACACTGAGGTGTAGTCCATCTGGTCCAGGACCTTCAGATCTTCAATCGTCCCACACAGTTTCTCCTCAGTAACAGCAAAAACACTCATTTATGTCCCCTGACACTCTCACATTTCTGACATACAGATAATATCATTCACTGTGAGAATTGATGCAAAACATTAATTAAGTACCTCTGCCATGGCTTTTGTCACATTTCTCCTCTCCGGTGTCATTTTCTAGGTGTCCAATATCCACTCTTGCCTCTCTTTTACTCTTTAAATTTTTGTGTCCTCTTCAGTATTGTTGGTAAGCTTTCCCTCAGATCTCATTTTCACTCCTTATGGCTTTGTAATTGTTTTCTGTTGATTATTAAAACCTTCTCAATACTCCAACATCCGGCTAATTTTGCCCTCCCTTTCGCTTTTATGCTGTCTTTGACTTCCCTTGTCAAACACGGTTACCTCATCCTCCCTGTCTAATACTTCTTCATCTTTGGGATTTATCTATCCGAATTGCCCCTGGAGCTCCAGTTTCTGTTGTTCTGCAATCATCCCTGCTCGTGTCCCCTTCCAATCTACTTTGGTCAGCTCCTCCCTCATGACCCATCAGGGTCTTTTTACCCTTGCACTTTTGTAACTCTACCCGCAATGATTCTCCATCTTCCAATACTATGTCACCTCTCTCGAAGGATTTCATTTCATTTCTTACCAACAGAGCCTCCCCGGCCTCTCCGCCTACCTGCCTGTCCTTTGAATACAAGGTGTATCCTTTAAACTTCATCTTCAAGCCAGGATCTCCTTTCCACCACAACTCAGTGATGCCAACAACGTTGTAACTGCCAATCTCTACCTGTGCTACAACATCATCTACCTTATTCCGTATACTGGTGCATTGAAATACAACACCTTCAGTCCTGTATTCATCAGCCTATTCCACACTGTCCACATGAACTGAAGTAAGGCTTTTGATTTCAATGATGGACCACACTTGGGGGATTGTCTGCATTTCTGGTTCCCCGAACGTGGGGAGGATGTCATTACACTGGACAGGAGGCTTCAGGAGGATGTTACCAGGACTGGGGGCTTGGGTTAAAAGCAGAAAGTAGAGAAGCTTGGGCTATTTAGCTGTAGTGTAGGATGTTCATGTATGACCCCTTATTGAGGTAAATACATTCATAAGGGGCTCAGATAAAGTGAGTCATTTTCTGAGAAATGGGAGTACAGAACCAGAAAGCTCAGATTGAATGTGAAAGGGGAAATTTCATGAGGGATCTAAAGGGTAACATTCCCACAGAGATCGAGGTGGGTAAATGGAATTTGCCATCAGGCGCTGTAGAAACAGGTATAAATAAAATATTTTAAAATAAATTTGTACAGGTACATAGATAGGAAATGGTTAGGGGAATATGGGGCAAACACATACAAATGGGCCATGCTCAAGAAGACATCTTAGTCTTGCAGATTGATGAAGTGGGCCGTGGGTTCGACATCTGCCAAACCCTCCCAGATCATCCTCCTGAGGAATCTCACCCCGAAGACTGTCTCTGAACTGTTGATGTGACATCATGTCAGAGGGTGTGTGTGTGTGTGTGTGTGTGTGTGTGTGTGTGTGTGTGTGTGTGTGTGTGTGTGTGTGTGTGTGTGTGTGTGTGTGTGTGTGTGTGTGTGTGTGTGTGTGTGTGTGTGTGTCTCTACGTGTGTTCGCATGATTGAGCAGAGAGACAGAGTATTTGAGGCTTTCCAGTTCAATTCAGGAATATTTCCAGTAATTGGTGTGCCTCGAAAGACGGGTCACAGTGTTGGGCCGACCATTCAGATTAGAACAAAATAATTTACCCAGCAGACTGAGCTCACAACCCGCTCTTGCGTTTCAGAGTTATTTACAAATTGAAATGTACAATTTAAAATGTGCAAAGTAAATTTATTATCAAAGTATAGGCACATCACCATGTATAATCCTGGGATTTGATTATATTATAAATTCAGTGAACTCAAGAACCATTATAAGATGAATGAAAGATCGCCCCCAACAGGACAAACAAAACAACCATGTGCAAAAGACAACAAAATTCAAATACAAAAGAAATAAAACTAATAAATAACCCAGAAATAAACATCAAGAACATGAGATGAAGAGCTGTTGGTTGTGGGAATAGCAAAGTTTAAGGATCTGGTCTCAATTTAGAAAATTTTTTGGTTTAGCGAATTTTTTCATTATCATCTCCCATTCTCCTTAATTTTTTTTTATCCCTTCCATAACTGACAAAGTCTTTAAGGATTGGGATGAACTAGGTATTAAGTGTTTTTGGAACTTGTTTATCTCAGGATCTCTTGCATCATTTGACCAATTGTCAAATAAATTTGCACTCCCAAAATCACACTTTTACAGATAGCTTCAAATTAGAGATTTCTATGTTTCCAATTAGCTACTTTTCCTATAGGTCCTGATAAAAATTTACTGGACGATCTTTTAAATTTAAAACCTTTTGTTAATGGTTCTATTACCGGTATCTATAACTTGTTGATTAATTCTAGACACGACTTTTTAGATAAAATAAATAAAGCTTGGGAGGATGACCTAAATTGTCAGATTTCTGATGATAGATGGAATAAAATTCTTAAGCGGGTTAATAAATCATCTTTCTGTGCTCGTTATGCTCTTCTACAATTTAAAGTGGTTCATAGAGCTTACATTTCTAAACAGAAGCTCTCCAGTTTTTACCCGAATGTTTCTCCACTTTGTAATAAATGCAACTCTGCTGATGCCTCTTTAATTCATATGTTTTGGTTTTGCCCTACAATTGAAAAGTTTTGGCAGGAAGTATTTCATACCTTCTCCCAACTTTTTAGGGTCCAATTTGACCCAAATCCCCTTACTGCCTTGTTTGGTATTATTGCAAATGAAGATATAACTTTAAATACCCCTAACCTACAGGTTTTAGTTTTTACCTCTCTTTTAGAAAGAAGAGCAATCCTGCTTAAATGGAAGGAGTCTACCCCTCCTACACATCTTCAATGGCTACGTGAAATTATGTCGTATTTAAATTTAGAAAAGATCCGCTGCTCAGTCTTAAATTCGAAACAATCTTTTTTATGATATTTGGGGACCTTTCTCAAATTACTTTTCCAATTTATAAAGTTTAACAGTGCACAGACTTTTATGAATATTTTTATCTTCTCTTCTTAAGTGAATACGTTTTTTTTCTAATTATCGATTGTCATCCATTAGTTTTTTTCTTTGGTAGTTGGTAGGGGGTTGACTTTTTATATATATATATATATATATGTATAAATTATTTTATGATATATGACCTACCTTTAATTGTTTGATTACAGAGTTGTATAACTTTATGTGTTATGCTATAACATTTTGATCAATTTTATTACAATATATGAATGTACACAAGTTATGTTGAGATGTATCTATGTGTTACCCTCTAAATCTTTTTTTTCTTCTGAATAAAAATATTGTAAAAAGAAAGAAGGACCTGTTGGTTGAGTGTAATAACTGTTCCTGAACCTGGGGTTGAGGCTCCTGAGGCTCATGCACCTTCTTCCTGATGGCAGCATTGAGAAGAGAGCATGGCCTGGGAGGTGGGGGTCCTTGATGATGGATACTGATTTCCTGCGACAGCACTCCGCAGAGATGTGCTCAGTCGTGAGGAGAGTTTTACCCGTGATGTGAAGGGCCATATCTACTATGATGAGCTGGGCCATACTACTGAGGACAGACAGTTCCTGCTTTCTTGTAATTGCACTTGTGTCCCGGGCTCGGGACAGATCCTCTGAAATGTTAACACTGTGGAATTTAAAGTTGCTGAACATCTCCACCTTTGAGCCCCGATGAGGATTGACTCATGGGTTCCTGTTTCCTCCTCCAAAGTCCATAACCAATTCACTGCTCTTGCTCTCATTGAATGAGAGGCTGCTCTTAGACCATAAGACCATGAGAGACAGAAGCAGAATTAGGCCATTTGGCCCATCAAAACTGCTCTGCCGCTTCATCACGGTAAATCCATTTTTCCTCCCCTCCCCATTTTCCTGCCTTCGCCGCGTCTCCTTTCATGCCCTGACCGATCGAAAGTCCATCAACCTCTGCCTTAGCAAAAGGAAAAGCAGCATCTGTCATCAGGGCAAGATGAGGTGAGGCACCTCCCACTCCATACCCATCCATTTCTGTCCCTCCCCCTCCCCACTCTCTTGCCTACAAACCTGGCTTTCACTCCCTACCATTCTCTTCTCTCTCTCCCTCCCCTCCCTCAACTTTCTCAACTCTCTCCTCTCTCACACTCTCCTCCCCTCTTTCACTCTCTCCCCACACTTCCCACTCTCTCCCAACTCTCTGCTTCACTCTTTCCTCCCCAGTATACCCCATTCTCCTACTCTTGAACCCTCTCTCCCCACGTTCTCTTTCTTTCACTCTCTTCCCTCCCTCTCCCCTTCCCTTTTCCCCTTTCTCCACCCCTCTCCAGTCTCCCCCACTCCCCCTCACCCTTTCTCTATGATCAATGATTCTGTGTCCTGTTTACACTTGTTTAGTAGATTGTTCGTATCACTTGTTCCTTCATCAATTCTTTCACTTTGTTTTAGACTTGGGATTGTGTTTTTCATTATATATTGTACTTCTCACTTACTGTAATCTAACAAACACTCCCGCAGCATCCTCGGACAGTTCCCACTCCCCACTGATCGAATCCTCTCATCTTGCTGATCTCGGTCCGACACGTCCACTCTTTATTATTTTCCATAGAGTTTGCCTGACCTGCTGAGTTCCTCCAGCATTTTGTGTGTGTTGTTCTCCGTTACACCTCCTGCTCTCTGCCCCTTTCTTTTCCCATTTCCTGCACCTCTCTCCCTTCCTCCATTCTTACCCATCTCTCCCATGCGCTCTCACTCCCTCTGACCCTCTCTCACCCCGACTGTTCATTGCAGTCTCTCTGTCTCCACCTTCATCACTCTCTCTCTCTCACACACACAAACCTCTCCCCTGTATTACTCTCATAATCACTCCCACACTCTCCTCCACTCCAGCCCTCTCCATCTCTCCCACCTCCACGCTGGTCCACTCCTTCCTTTCTCCCTCTCTCCTTCCCTCCCTCTCTATCACACCCCTGTTCCCGCTCTCCTGCTCTCCTTCTCTTGTTTGCTCAAATTTCACGTAAAATTGTTCTCCCTCTCTGCCTCCCCACCCTCTATCTTTGCTCACGTTCTTACCCTCCATCTTCCTTCTTCCCTCGGTGCCTCTCTTCACCCTCTATCACTGCACCCACTCGCTCATCCCACTCTTACCCTCTTCAACCTTTTGTCTCTGAACATTTCTCTCCCTCACTCTCTTTCTCTCTTCACCACTGTCACATCTGTCCTTCGGCCAAGGAGAGAGGGAAAAGAGTTAGACGCAGATGGAGAGGGAGGAGTGAAACTGATCGAGTCAGCAATTGATTGTATCGGCATTGGCTTCGTTCAGTGACCCCAGCTCCACCTTGCTCCCCGACTGCATATCCTTCCCTCCATTCGTGCCTTCAAAGTACACTGAGAGAGAGAGAAAGAGGCAGAGAGAGAGAGAGAGGGAGAGAGAGACAGAGAGAGGGAGAGAGGAAGAGAGGGAGACAGAGAGAGAGAGGAACAGAAAGAGAGAGAGACAGAGAGGGAGAGCAAGGGACAGAGAGAGAGGGAGAGAGATAGACAGAGAGAGAGAGACTGGGGAGAGAGTGAGACAGGGAGAGGGAGAGAGAGGAACAGAGTGAGAGAGAGAAAGAGAAAGAAGGAAGGAGAACGAGGGAGAGATGGAGAGAGGGAAAGAGACAGAGAGGCAGAGAGAGAGGAACAGAGAGAGAGACAGAGAGGGTGGGGAGAGAGTGAGACAAAGAGAGGGAGAGGGAGAGAGAGGAACAGAGAGAGGGAGAGGGAGACAGAGAAAGAGGGTGGGGATAGAGAGAGTGAGGGAGACAGAGAGAGAGGGACAGAGAGACAGAAAGAGAGCGAGAGGGAGAGATGGAGAGAGGGAAAGAGACAGAGAGAGGAAGAGAGGGTGGGGAGAGAGTGAGACAGGGAGAGAGAGGAACAGAGAGTGAGAGGGACAGACACAGAGAGAGGGAAAGATGGAGAGAGACAGAGAGACAGGCAGAGAGAGAGGAACAGAGAGGGAGACAGAGAGAGGGTGGGGAGAGAGTGAGAGGGAGAGAAACAGAGACAGAAAGAGAGAGACAGACAGAGGGAGAGTGATAGAGACAGAAAGAGAGACAGAGAAAGAGAGAGAAACAGAGAGTGAGAGAGACAGACAGAGGGAGAGATGGAGAGGGAAAGAGAGAGAGAGAGGGAGACAGAGAGAGAGGGAGACAGAGAGAGAGGGTGGGGAGAGAGACTGTGAGAGAGGGACAGAGAGAGAGACAGACAGAGAGAAAGAGAGAGAGAGGGAGTGAGAGATTGAGAGAGAGTGAGAGAGGGAGACAGACAGAGAGGGGAAGAGAGAGAGGGTGTGGAGAGTGTGAGACAGACAGAGAGAAAGAGATAGTGAGTGGGTGAGTGAGAGAGAGGCAGAGAGAGTGATGGAGAGAGCGTGACAGAGAGGAAGAGAGAGAGGGAGACAGAGAGAATGGAACAGAGAGTGAGGAACAGGGAATGAGAGAGACTGACAGAGGGAAAGCAAGAGAGAGAGAGTGAGAGAGACAGAGAAACAGGCAGACAGAGAGGGAGAGCGAGATACACAGAGAGAGGAGAGACAGACACGTAGAGAGAGAGAGAGGGTGGGGAGAGAGAGAAAGGGAGAGAGACAGAGAGAGACAGGGGAGAGAGAGAGAAAGGGAGAGAGACAGAGAGAGAGTGGGGAGAGAGAGAGAGAGATGAACAGA